>NW_017306980.1:153525-204153 GCF_000935625.1 Nanorana parkeri | reverse complement strand
CAATGTTAGGGCAGAACGGAGAGTGGCAAGACTGGTACAAGACAACAGAAGGGCAACAGTGCAGTGTCAGATTCCTCGCATCACCTTTCAACATCTCGTGGAGTCACGAGGCGGCCCAACGAAGTCATCTCGTGGAGTTATCTCGTGGCCCAATGAAGTACTAATGGGGTGGTCATAATAATCTGGCCACTCAGTGTATATTAGGTCTGCAGAAATTAACGATTAATCCCTCGATTAATCGTTATTTTTTTGATCGATCAAAATTATTTTGATCGATCAAAGTTCTTTTGATCCGTACTCACCTCTCCGCCGGCTTCCGGGTCTTCCGTCGGAGATCCGGTGACGTCACGGACATCGACGTCACCCGACTCCTCCCCCCTTCCCCAAGTGGCTGTCAGCTAACGAAGGGAAGGGGGAGGAGTCCGGTGACGTCGATGTCCGTGACGTCACTGGACTCCTCCCCCTTCCCTTCGTTACCCGATGGAGCCGCTTGGGCCGGTGAGTACACATCCCAACTCTCCAGGCCGCCTGGGAGAGAAACACTTTTTACCGGAAAGGTTTAATCTGCTCAATCGAAGTCCATATATCGGGGTGGGTACAAGAAAATTCCACTGACAAAATTACTTGGAGTGTTCTTTTGAAGCCTTGAGAAATGAGGCGATTTGCCTTGTTCTTACATTGGGTGTGAGCAAGCCTTGTCATAAGGGGAACAGATCCACTCAAGGACCATGGGTATACTTCAATCAATGACAAGCAGCTTCAGGGTCTCTCTCGCTATCGCTCTCACACACACACTTGGAGCTTCCTGTAATAAAGACCAATCACTGTTATCTCTCTCCTTGTGCAGGGTGGCTGACTGGTCTTGTCTCCAACCCCAAGTCCCTCCCACAACTCTGCTCTCTGCACAATCTATGTACACCACAGTGATGATGTCACTGCTACGTTTACAAAGTAATAACAGAGTTTGCAAAGGCATTTATTGTACACAGTGGATTTATATCCCTTGAGGATGTAAATTGAGGAATCTATTTAAATAGCATTTTTCATTCCTGGCATTCAGCTTTATTAACCATTTCCAGGCCGCAATATGTCTATAGACAGCGGCCCGCAGAAGCGGGTAAAACAAGAACACGGCTGCTGCTTCCCCGGGCAGCACCCGGGACCGGCTCTTTGGGTCTCCCCGCAATGATCAGAGAGAATTCAGCAGCTTCCAACCGCTGATCTTTCCTACGATCACTGGACCCAGAAGTGATGTGTATTACATCAAATACTAATCCATAATGAGTAAATGCATTTCAGTAATATTAACTAGCAGAAGTATATATAAGGAATAACCAAACATTTATATCTCCAACAGTGTCTAGTGAACGCATCAAAACTACTTGTAAAATTAGTGTAAATAATAGAATTACTTGGCAAGTTCTCCAAATTTGACAGAATTTGGGAACCATGGGTCGCCCATTTCTTCCCACCGAATTTTGATAGGACATTATTAGACGTGTGAACAGGCGCCCTATTTCTCACCACTGCCTGCCACAGGCCAAATAACCCAACCTAGATGTGCACTTCCCCCAACCTCCCCTCCCTCGCCCTGTCCATCCAACCTCCCACCCTCTCTCTTCCCCCTCTTTTCTTATCCTTCTGCTGCTGCTAGGGCTGTGTAGCAGCCCCTTCTAAAGCAACAATCTACCGCTATACTTCTACTTTCACGCTAACTCTCTGTAAAAATCCTGGTTACTATTGGTCGGTCCCGTTGGACTGAACCATGTCTCTGCCAGCCGATGGGAAATAACACTCTGACGCACTCTACCACAATTGTACGCTGGAATGTTCATAACGTATTCAATCTTAGTAATAATCTTGTGTTAACCGCATTGATTGTCTGAGGCGCGTGTCCTACCATCTGTTCTGGTAGAGCCTGCAATGTTTGTATTTTCTACATCTTTATATGCCAATAAAAATGTATTGAACAAAAAAAAAAAAGTGTAAATAGTCTTTCATATGGTGCTTAAATCCACAAAAAGTGTCCTTCATACAATGCTTATGTCCACTTTATGTGTCCATTGTACCCATGCACTCACCGTATGGAATGTAAATGTCCAGGTCACTCGGCGTCTAGATATAGCAATCATTCCTCTTGTGTCACAGACCTTTTCTCCAAGAGCCGAGAAGACAAAACACTCCACTTTCTTCTCCAAACAGGATCAAGGACCATTCACAATTTCCCAGGTTTTCACCAACAAGAATCATCTTATAGCTCAATATTCCATCATATATAAAACACTATAAAACACTAAGGGGTACTCATAGGGTAAACATATATCACATGCGTCATATAAGCCAATGTTTTGAGGCCACGCAAGGTCCTTTCTTCAGGGCGACATAGTGACTCGCATGTAACATTTGAAAGTTTCACAGGGCGCCATCTATGTAACCACTGCGAGCACCACTATTCTCAAGACAGAGGTCTACATATAGTCTTTAAAAAAAAAAGCCTATATTGGAGCAATTGCATTTCAATTGGACAAATTGTCTCACATATATGTTTTTGGTAATGTGTCATGTAGTGAAGTGTTTCCTGGAGTATCTTTCCTAAATCTCCGCTGGGTTACAAGATGAATCACCCTACAAATTAACATCCAAGAATTGTATTATGTTTTCTGTACTGATCAGTGAATTGCAAATTGAATTAATTAGTGTTTAAATAATCCCTGTTAACTATAAAAAGCAAACCATACTATATAATATTCCATATACCATTATGATAAGGATTTTTGCTCTTAAAAACCATATATCACTTAGCCAAAGCAGGTGAAAATGTAGCCCACATAGAGGTCCCCCCAAAGTTGTAAGTAATGTGTTACCAAAAGAAAAAACATTTGTTTCAGCAAATGATTTAAGCGATTACATTTTCCTTAGATGCTTGCTATAATCAGAATGTCTATATAACACTATATATAAATAAGAGAGCCTGCAAACGTCTCACGGCCGTCCCTGTCATCCATTACATGTAGTATGGATTTGTTAGCCTTATGACTACGCGTCAATGCTTTTCTTCTTGTGCAATGTGCCAAATTCAATAAAGCCTCCTGGTTCTCTATCTTGCTCGTGAATTTTGTTTCAGCACATATTTGATATACAGCTCGTCAAAGCTGAAAAGCTGGTGAACAGGAAGGATTGTGGTTGCTGGCCAATTCTTCAGCAGCAGTGGCAATGGTTTGCATATCCTGAAACATCAGGATATATCTTGTTCTTAGTGAGCAGACTGCAAAACGAAAGCTCAGGAAAGGAACACGTGAAAAGGAAAAGCAATGCTAAAATAAAATAATGTATCTGTTCTGGTAAATATTGCTGGCTGCTCAAACTACAGGTTCACCTTAAAGTGACACTAAACTTGGGAGTTAAATCTTAAAAATACATTGAAGTACCTGAACTATTAACATAAATGTATCTTATTTGTGTATCACTCGTCTGTAGACCCTCAAATCATCTCTGAATTGGTGCTGACACTGTCCTTCCTTCTGGAGGGTGACTACTTTTGTTCCCCATGGTCCCTGTGTTGTGTAAAGTAGTCACCGCTCCAAGCTCGCTCCTGTGATTGAGTACATTCTCACATTTAGTTTACAAATTTGTATTGACATTACAGTACACCACGGGAGCGAGTATTGCTAAACTCCTTGATGCGTTTTGCCAACTGTGGCTTCTTCAGGAGGGTGGATACAGCAGAAGTAAACCAGCTTATTTAGACATCACTGGTCTCTTCCCTATTTGCTCCCTCTCCAGCAGTCCCCCTGGGGGGGAAGCTGATGTCCAGGACTCCATGTCTCCTCTTTCTCTATAGTTGGAAAACAATAAGCTGGTTTACTTCTCCTGTATCCTTCCTCCTGAAAAAGCCACAGTTGGCAAAATCCATCGAGGAGTTCAGCAATATACATGATACATGTATTTGGATATTATGAATGGATACAAGACTTAAATGCAAATACAAACCAGCTGCTGTGAATCTGTTTTATCTAAGCATATAAGAATTATTTTTTTAATGAAATATGTTTTTATAAATAGGTACTAATTAAAGTTGTATTTTAGGTAAAAAGGTCTGATTTGTTGGCTTAAAAGCTCCCCCCCTCCCCTCCTCTTGTGGCACTTATTGGAAGATATTTCTTAGGTTTTTATTATGTGTGTTGAAATGGCCACTTGAAGTAGCCAAGATAGCTCCTGTGAGAGGATGACAATGCAAGATCACAAGTGGGAGATGGGGGCAGAGTATTGTCAAATAAAAAAAATTGTGTACCTGCTCTACCTCCACCCATCATTGGACTCCTAGGAAAGGCTGGTGCTCAGTAATGCTCCCGCCCACCTCCCTCCATAGAAATAATATACAAGTGCCGGATTACATGTAAATTCATCACAGAGCGACCTTGTAACAAGAAGTTCCTAAACAAGGACCTTCATGGCAGGATCGCCAGGTATTTCTTAATGAAATCTGCTGATGTAAAAATGTTGAAAGTGAATTTGTAAATGACAGAAAAGAGATTGTTGTGATTGTGTTTACATATATTTAATGCTGCTTTACACAACTGCACACACTTTTAAAGTAATATTAATGTTGGCTGGTATTGATGCGGCAACCTCCATGTAAAGCTACATTTACCTGAGAAGTCCCAGTGTGAGAATCCAAACCCCCAATTTTTCTCTGAAGACCTCCTCCCCTTTCTGAACATGTTCTATTCTACACATATACTTCCAAATAGGTTTTCCAAAACATTTAGCACCACAGCTAATGGAATACAAGGAGATAATGTATAGGGCATTTTACATATCTTCAGGTTACTAGTGTGTATTCACTACTGTGTTACATTTCATATATACAGTTAAAGGAACACTATATAAAAAGAGAGTCAATAAACCAGACAGGCATCATTATTAAGACATATTTTACTGTTAGAACAGAAGCCATATTTTACAACACTGCTATTTACAGGCATTAACATCACTTTTAAAAAGGCACAGGGACTGCAGTAAGGCACGGGACAATAAATACACCAGGGGAGGGATTGTCAGCCTTTACCTGAGGATCTCAGAGTTGTTTCATGTGTCCCTCACGGATAAAGGTAAGCAAAGGGAAGGGACCTGCCCGGGATTAACAAGGTAACAGTGGCTGAAGAAAACGAGCAATGGATGCAGACTCCTCCAACCACAAACCAAACACAGTTTCAGGAAACGGTCCTTCATTGTATCTTCCGGACAAAGCTGTCACTGTCATCAATGGACAGCAAATAACAGAGCAGAGGTTGTTTCCTGCTATATAAATGTACCTAGAGAAATGTAAACAATCTTTTGATCATAGACCAGAGTGGGCTGTTGCAATATTCTCAACTCACAGCTGGAATTTACAAAAGTCCAAAGCAACAACTAATAAAATTATTTGTACACCACATCCGGGATGCCATTTGCACACCATACGATTTACACAGAGCCTGAGAAAACAGCATTCATATTAACACAAACTACAAAACTCCACAGTCATCTTACAAGTTCAATACATTGGTGAGGATATGGTTACAGGCCAAAATCAATTACCTACATCTTCAGGTGTATAGGCAAAGGACAGAGTACAGAGGATGAGCATTTGCTCCAAAAATGTTGATTGTTTTTACTCTGCTGACGTTCCACTAACAGCACAGTGTCTGTCCCAAGCCACACGAGGTAGCATATACTGTACATGGAAATAAAATTACTTCAGTCACCATTGGCTTTTGTGGTATTTATAAAAAAAAAGAACTGCCTTTCATAGCATCCAGCACGTCTTATGTAGGCAAAAGCTCACTAAAGCCCTTGAGCCATTTATACCCTGGACACGTATTTTCTGTGGTTGGCTACAGAATCCCCAGGGCATAATTGCGATTGGCTGCTGTCTAGGGGCACATTTGATAGAATGCCAACTAAAACAAAGGCCTCTATATTACTGCTCACCATGACGCAGTGCTGAGATTAGCTGTTCTTAGAAAGCGCTATGCTGCAGTAAAACCTAGAAATGGCATGTGCTGTAAAGAAGCACCACTGGTCACCCAGACTGGGCCACACAGGATGTGAAGACAGATCCTAATCCGCACTGACAGGAGGGGGGCTCAACTCCCGGATGCCGTGGAGGATTCTCTTCATGTGGCCCACTTTTGTCACACCCAACTCCTGCAGATCAAACAAAAAAAGAAGCCATTGCCTATACTTTGTAGTCAAAATCCTTGATAAGAGGCCACACTGCAGACAGTCAAGTTAGGAGAATCAAAGCACAGACAAGCCAATTATTTCAAATGCTGTAAGCAATTACCTACATTTAAGCATTAATACTTGTATAATATTGCAAATATTTTACTGTGCCTTGATGTGTTTTAAAATCAAAGTGCATCTAATTTAAAAACCTGGCTCTAAGACCGAGAGCTAACCAATCCCGTCACTGATTATTCAGCTCTCAGTCACTGCCCCCATAAGGATACCAATCTCCACTCTCTGCTCTTCAAAATGTTAGCTGGAGCTACAGGCCGGGGAGAGGGTGGACGTAGCTGGCTCTATGTCGTGCACAGAGAGGCAGAGCTAGTTGTCCTTTAGGCAGCCAGGGTGGATCCCGACAATATTGTTGGACTCCTCCCAATCATGGCACAGCTCTGCCCTATCAGCCGATAGTGGGCATTAATCCTCTATCGGCTGCCTTTGGGTCACAGGAGTACATTAGTAAATGTACTCCGGTGACAAAAAATAGTTATAACCAAAAAAAGATGGGCTTCTCTTTTACGGTAATTCCACTGCCATTGCACTAGCTAAGCCTATGGGCTGTCTACTGTTCTTCCTATTAATGTGTCCAAAGATGTGTTTAGTTAAACAGATATGATTATCATAGACTCTGCTTTCTAGTAGGAGCCCATGTTGGGACGGAGGGGCCTCTGGACTAGGCAAGAATAAAACTAAACTGCAGAAGTGGGTTGGTAGAAGACCTAAGCTGCTAAAGCAATGAAATGCATTTTGACCAGCCTTAGACACATTTAGAACACAGTGTAAAAGGCGTTGGCTTCATTAGCCTGGACTTGAGAAGGGCAATTCTCTGTTTAGATTTAAGTTTGCAATTGTTCTGAAGAGGGATGACAAGAAAAGAACCACCTCTCATGTATACTACCATTGTACCTGAAAATTCAAGTGCACAGATTAACCATCTTATACATTGAAAGGTAATGTATAGTGTTTTTGTGTATAACATTTATAAAAATATTTAGCACATTTTTATAAACTGCCTATGAATAGTTCAGATTTACTATTTGCAGCCAAATATGTTAATAGTTAGGCTTGTTTACAATGCTAACCTTATCCAATTTTGAGGGTAAAAAAAAAAACCACACAGCTGAATGATTCAAAGGAAAGACTCATCACTACTCCCCAACCCTGTCTGCTCTGTTCATTGATATTCTTTTAGGCAGTGACAGTCACATAGGAAGCAGCTACTGCTGGGCTCTCTCTTTTGAAAGTCCAGAATGCTCTGCAAAAGCCATGTCCTGGGTGTACCCTGTATTGAATGTTCATTTGTAAAAAGAAAAAAGCTTTTGTAAAACAATAAAAAACATTAAATCCAACAGTTAAAAGCTTGTAAACATTACAAAAAAAAAACCAACACAATATAAACAAAGAAAATGAAGCTGACAAACGCCATTACAGTTTGATTAAGAAAGATAAAACATTGGTTTGTATGAAACAAGTCCAATAATGGATGAGAAATCAAAGCTGAAACACATGCAACACGTGTTGGCAGCACAGAGTATATTATGGATGCAATATATATAGACAGTTGGGGAAGACTATGTTGAACATATAGGATATGCTATGGATGGATGCAGTGTAAACACAGATTTGGGGAAGGAGATGTTGGTCATTTAGGGTATATTATGGCTGGATGCAGCTTATACAGAGATTTGGTACAGGTAGGGAAGGGGGGTTGGGATGTTTGTGGTTCAGGGCACATTATTGTGGAATATAGTATATAGGTATTTGATAACAAATGCTGGCAGTTATGGATAGCTGCAGGTTATAGTAATCCAGATAGAAAGATGCTTGCCGCATAGGACATTTTTAATATTGTGCAAAGTTCTAGATGTGGAAAAGCCAACCGTAAAAAGCTCCCATACATGTTGCAACTGAAATGCACAATCTGTTTAACTATTCCAGCAACTATGTCCTATGAGGGTTTATCTACACAATCCATTTACTTTGTATCCAATAATGTAGACACTTATTTTCCTTCCACTACATCATTCTTAGTAAATCTAAAGTTGTACAATCCGGGTTCAGTCTACATAAGCATGGGTCCATAGATTTTCTTTAAGGAATCCATAACTGGAGTAAAACGCTGTTTTTATATCTGCCTTGAGTTAATCTTTAGGACATACTGTATTGAATACAGGTAAAGAAATCTATTTGGATATGGGTATGTTTGTAATATGGTCCATGTAATATATGACAGTAAAGACAACTGGGTATGAAGTAGCTGGCCGTATCGGATATAGTAGGACAGAATACAAGCTACACAGGAGATAACACTACAGGGCCTGTAATATATGATTTGCTGGTAAAGACTGCTGGGTGGATAGTATTGCATGAAGGCTATAACAGAAGAACATATGCATTAGACAGATATGGCATGCAATGATTGGTTAGAGACAAGCACAAAAGACAATGAATGGATACAGAACAAGGGATGGGCATTAGGCATAAATACAGGGTGCATAAGATAAGTCAGAGCAGAGACATCTGTGAGAGATACCTTGAGGTCTCGGCGCTCTAGGTGGAGGAGCTCACAGCCTCGGATGTCATGGCGAGTAAAGACCTCCTTGTACTCAGACAGACTAAGACGCTCCAACCAAAGAGAAACCTCTTCCGTTCCCCAAAGATGAGCTGCCAGAAAGACACCCATATAAGAAACCAAACCCCAAAGCATAGAGACACCACTTCCCAAGGCAAAGATCACCCACAGTCCAGAGCAGAGGCACCAATTATATAACAGGAATGACAGACAGAATAGAATCGATCTGACTGTACCACACTGATTTTCAGAGACACAAAGACATTTTTATCATTTCTTTGTGAGCATTAGGGCAGCAATAACACCTTTCAATATCTTTACAGTTTTCAGCTACAGGTAAACAAAAGTTAAAAGCTTCAAGAAATTAGACTTGTACGACTGATCAACTCTATAGAAATAACAATACTTAGATATTTCTAGAAGGAACAATATAGGCAGCAGTTTTGGATCCCTACAACAAAGGCATGTTGTAAACAAAACTGATAAACTTGGAGCTGGTTTGGCTTAGAATGTGTCCTTGACTGGCTATTAGCTCCTATTACAGGACTGTAACAGTCAATTCGTAATTGTTAAACTCTTTGAGACTCATGAAAAATGTTCATTTAATCAGTTACAGTTTTTCTTGTAACAATGTAACAGTTAACTTTCACTCAGTATTTAAAATTCACATGCAGCAGAGTATGGGGGTACATAGCACCAGAGTGCTGCCCCATGTTCTCCACAGAAAGAAGATCCTGCAAATTGTAATGATAAGGTCTCTCATCTGAAGAGATTCACATCACAATTTACAAGATAACTCAATACTCTGTCTGTTGGGGATCCATGAAGAAGAGGTTTTAGGACTGCCCATAGCTGAACAGATGTCTCTCTAAAGGTGGCCATACACTTTACAACCATCGCAAGACCTTAGTCTTGCAATGGTTGTAAAGTACTTAAAAAAACGTACGATCTGCCCATCTTGGACAGGCAGATTGTACTTGCGATCATCGCAAGCCCGCCCCCTTGAGGGGCTGGCTTGCGATGACTGCAATGAGGGGCGGGCTTGCAAGGACGGCAAACGGGCAGTGTGCGCGTGCGCACACCGGCCCGTTCGTTAGTTGTCGAACCAGCAGGCCACTCACTCGCCGAGAATCATACGATTTCCGGCGGGTTTTCCAGCCTGCTTGTTCGATGGAAGATGTGCGACCGTACAGTAGAAACGGTCGCACGCCTTCCATACACTGTACGATTCTCGTACGATCGCGGGATTTCCCGCGATTCTCGTACGAGAATCGTACAGTGTATGGGCACCTTTAGACTGATGGCTGTGAGACAACAACTCATCTTCTACTGCTTTATCATGTTGATGGGATCCTCCATTCATGATTAAATTGGGGGTGCATGTATAATAAAGTCTCATTTCCTTCTGCTCACAGAAAAATGAACAACCTGCACCCTTCATACAATGATTTACCAACAGCATTCTATTCCCATTAATGAGCACTCCCAGCACCTGTTATCGCCTCCTATAGAAGTTTTGCATTGCCTGGCCATCACAAGTGGTGCTCAAAATGGTCACAATGCTTACGAAGCTTTAACGGTATTAAGGCATCCTGGAGTGTTTTAAATCTTGCAGTTTTAATCTCTTCAGACTGACAATTTCAAACATAATTTTCAACAATCTCCTGCATAATTCATAGACTGGGGACTTTCTGATAAAACTACGCTAAAAGCTGACCAAAGCAGCATTTCTGACCAAAGGTATATCAACTAAAAGCCACAGGGTTCTGTCCAGAGACTGTCCAACTGACAAAAAATCTTCATACCAAAATCTAATTCTACAGAAATGCATGGCTTGTCCAAGCATACCTGTTTATTCCCCAAGAATAAGGGAGAGCAGAAAGACATTCCTGAAGTAGACTTATCTCATGTATAAATATTAGCAATCTTCCACATTAATCCAACCCAGCCAATCAATTCCCCCTCCATCAACAGGGGTCAACCAGGAGAGGTCCTGGAAATGCCCACAAACATACAATTATTATCCGACTCAACTCTAATTGATCCTATTGATACTATGTCTACAGGCACCTTAAGGATAAACCTCACCCTCCCCTCGGTTTTTTAACTGTTAAATGTGTAACAATTACATCTGAAATCTTGTTGGTTGTTTGTAATGCTACATCTTGCCTTTGTGGTTTCCTAAATCAGGCCAAGTTATTAGTTTATGCTTTTCTTTTGTATTCTCTCATATGGTTTTACATTTAAATAAGCACCTGTTACATTTATATGTGATGTAATGTATCAGCCTTCTATGTACAATGTTTGTATAAAACTCTTGAGTATGTACACGTGCATTTCTCCAATACAGACACCACGAATGCTGTAGACTCTTGATTCAAGGCATATGGCACAGTCTGTCTGCCTCTGCCTGCTTGTAAACTCTCCTCTAGCTGCATAGCTAAATGGCGTCATTTACCAGGTGGCCCGGTGCTGCTCCGGGTCTCTTTGTTCTTGGTATTCTTCTCCTTTTTGAATTTGTTGACCAGATTAAACCGACTGCTACGTCTTAACTTGGAGAAATCCAGAGCGCCCTGTACACAAACAACAGCACATCTGTAAAGATAAGGATCACGGAGTATCCACATGAAATGCTACGCAGATCCGGCATGCCAGGAACCAATACACCCAAAATATTTTTTGCTGTCAGGTGCTGAAAGTATAATCTGACGAGACCAATGGATGCACAATGTTTAACAGAAGAAAACGCTGTCATGAAAGATTCTTCAGAACATTTTTCTGCATTTAATAGTTACAAGGTCATGTGCTATGCTCATATCGGTTATACATTCTGAACTGTGTATAAACTTAGTTGATGACGTTATAAACCTACAAATAAATGACAAAAAAAAAAACGAATTTCTATATTTACACCATGAATAAAACTAAAAAAAAATGAGCTTCTTCCCTAAGCCAGTTCCTGAATGCTGAATTAGGAAGCATGACACAATGTTTTAACCCTTTCGCTGCCAGGGCCTTTTTTTGCATATTTTGCACACGTTGTAATCCACGTTATTAAACCCCAAAATTGTGTTTAAAAAAAATGTACTTAACTTTATTTTAGTGCCCCACAATATATTACCCATTGTTTTTGTAAAATATAAAAGCTGAGGTTATCACAAGTAAACAGATATCCAACATGCCCATGTTAAAAATTGTGTGCGTCCGTGAAATGGAGACAAAATATGGCATCCCATCAGGCACAGGTCATCAGTTTAGAGATATCTGTAAATATTGGCCCTATAAATATAAAACCCTCATTATTGGCCCTATAAAATAAACTAAGATAATAAAGCAGAAGAGAAGGACACATCCATCCTTCTGAGGACACTAAGCAAAACTGGTAGGTGTAAGCTGGGAAGGGTTATGACCTTAAAGTGGCAGGCTTTTAATTTTTTTGCCAAGTGCCCATTTTTCCTAGAGGCAGCAGCATAGACCTACTTCTCAGAATTCTTCAGAGCTGTGTCCCTCAATAAACGATAGAAAAAAATAACTTTTACTTACCTTATTCCTCACTACCCAGCCACCTCTTTACTCTGATGCTCTGAGTTGTAGGCTAGCCCTCTGTGTTCTCACTTACAATGCAGGACTTTTTGTCCTGCATTGTACATGGTGATGTCTCACCTGTGGTGGCTGGCCAGAGAGGGAAAAAGAAGAGGCTTCGGGGACCACTTGCATGAAAGGTGGAGCCTGCTGGAGCGAGGAGTTACGCAAGTAAAAAGTTATTCTTCCCCGATACCTTACTAAAACAAGCATTTAGCCTTTGCAAATGGGGGAACCCCACTGTCAGCTTTAAGGTTCTGGATGATTTGTTTATGTAAATAGGCCAATTTAGATAGCAAGATAAAGCATTCAATGAGATACCAATGCTAATGTGTAATGCCCTGAAAAATAAGCATACACCTCTAACACAGGGTCAACAGGAACGCCTCTGTTTTTTGGCTTCCTGTATCAATACTCACTCATCAAACATACAAAGCAAATTGGAATCTCATTAGTGGCTCTTAGAAATGTTTTAGTACCAGAAGAGAGTTCCATTATCATCAGCAGCTGTTTTCCAGGATCACTAGATTGCAAACTAAAGACAGTGGGTAGACAGGTTCAACACAGGACTCTCTGGATGGAAAATGAACAGCTTAACCTTTTACTTTAACATTTAGTTTTTAGTTTTGACTGCAATGTATTAAAAAGTTTCTCTAGTCAGAACTTTTTTATGTTTTGGATAGAGTAGAAAATGGTTAGAACCCTGTTTTAATTTTCTTTTTTGCTAGCTAGGGGATATTCCTGCACTTCCTGTCCTGGTGACAACATTGTCACCTAAATAGGAAGTGAGGGAAAATCTCTCTAATGAGAGAGATAGTTTGGCTAGAGGTACACTTGCTCTCTCGTCTCAATACAGACTTTTATTGAGAAAGAGGCTGGAATATGGGACAGAGCAGATATCATTAACTCTCACCTCATCTTCTGTAGGCTCAACACTCTGAGATAGCCATGGGACATCTGCCAGGTTCCGCAGCTCTTGCTCTGTGTTACTGAGTGACTCTGTCAGCTGCTCTTTCTGAGGGGGATCCAGGAGCTGAAATGCAGGATCAAGAGATTTTAAAATATTTCCTAATTTTGTACATTTCTACTCATGAGTGATTGGCAGGTCTTTGTTCATGGAAAATGCTGTCATAAAAGAAGATGCTTTACAGTACATACATGAATTGCAGTTTAGTAGACACATTAGCAAAACTATTAACGCTAAGGAAAATGTAAATGTAATTAACATACCATCCGCTTCAACAGAAATGTTAGTATGGTGGGACATTATGCATTTCTCTTTACTCACCAATGCCATTCTCCCCTTCAGTAGCAGCTCTGTCTCATTCAATAATGCTCGGACATTTGTTACCATTTCCATAACATCACTGCAGCTAGAACCCTGTGACAATACGATTAACGTTAAGAATTGTTACATAATTATCTACAATATGACATACAGTATGCAGTACCGGGTTAGATAACAGGAGACAACCCGATTCGGAATGCTTGCCTCAGACACGAAGTGTGACCGAAGAGTAAGAGTCTCTAACGTGATAGATTTAAGGGTACCAGTCAGAATGGCAAATGACAAAAAAATAATAATAATAGTAATAAATATATATATATATATAAAAACACACACACCTGATTATCTTTACATCATAATTCAAGTGTCTTGCACTGTGTGACAGCAAACACACTGTTTTACTGTCTTGATAAAAACAGACTGAGCTCCGTCAAAACATTGACAATAAAATGCTAATGCTTTGACTTATATCCACTCCAAAACCCGTAATTGCCTCTATAGCTACTGGATTTGTATGGATATTTTTGTGGATGAGCACTTGGGCACTTACCTTACAAAGAGTGCGGTGGCTACCCCTGGGACTATATTTTTTTTTTCTCCCTTCAATAGTAATTGGATCAGCACCATCTAATTTACATTTGAATGGTCACTAGGACGCTGATTTTCAAAACTAGCCTCCATTATAAAGCATATATAAAGACATAACAGACATTACCTCTGAGTTCTTGTTGTACACTTTCTCCATAGACTTTGAGCTTGCATTGACAGCATGAGCCAGCTCTTGCTCTATGCTTTGATGAGAAACCGCTATTTCTTTAATGCTGCAAACACAATTGAAAAATATATAAATATACACACAATATATAAACATTGCAGTTCTTTTTACCTTTTCAGTAATAAACATTTAAATATTAAAACAACTCTGGAATAAAGGTCTGTATTTATATTTTAATGCACATAATACAGCATGCATGTAGATATATGTATTGCACCGTATAAATGAACATACTGTACAAATCTGATTAACTGTACCCAGAGTAGTAGACACCATAAAGTATTAGATGGTACCCAACACCCTGCCCACACTGCCTGCCACATAGATCTTGGTGTACAAGTAAATATAGTTTTTAAAATGGCCATGCACATAAGAAAAAGCAAGTTCTGTACGCGGCATATATCATATTATATATATGTCATTAAATGGATTGCATTGTTTTAAAGCAATACATGTTTTGTCATTGTGTACGACAATAAGAAAGTACTTCCAGACTGCTAAGAATCAAAGAAAATGTTCACATGCTTCTAGCAAAGTCTCACCAGTGAATGAGGGCACCGGCAGCCTGTCCAAACCGTGACACCTGTGCTGCCTCCTCATCAGAGAGCACTTCGGGGTGTAAAGATGTAGGAGAGAGATTGGAGGTGGCTTGTCTTGACAAATCACATTTCTGCTTATCTTTCCAGGATTTTAAGGTGCTTTCAAAGGCCTAAGAAAAGATATAAAATGATTAGAATGTCCCACTATAGGCAGGTATCTGCAGGCACCCATAAGGTATCTGCACTTTATACATGGTAGCATAAGATCACTTGTATACAAAAGCATACCTGTAAAAGAAAAAGTGAATATACTTACCCTTCTGGTTGTCCCATTTCCTGAAACACCACTGCTTCACTGATCCCCAACCACTGCAAGTATTCCACTCTCTGGGATGGTGAAATACTTGTTTTCCCTGACAAAAGCTGTGGTTCCTCCTGCCAGCTCCTATGCCCTATGTCAAAATGCAGCAGCAATACAAGATAGAGGCTTCTGGAAATTTAAAGCAGGTCTTTATCCCCTTTCACTAAAAACCAAATAAGCATACAGCTCTGCATGCTGATATGAAATCATCTTACATTCATTATTTAAATAAAAAAATATTCTTCTTTTACTTACAACTACTGTTTTTCCACTTCCTGGTTCTCTTGAGCATTAATAATCTAGTGTGCCCAAGCCGTGCATCAGCAGAGCAATGCTGGGAAATCTCATCTGTAATCTCAGGAGATCTCAGGGAAATGCATTTCTCTCCCCTGAGATGATGTGCATGGTCTCGTGTGCCAGAGTTCCAAGAAGGGAGATATATTAATCTGCCCTCAGTAAAAAATAGCCACTGTGAGAAGAATGGGGAGGAAAATAAATCTAAGGCAAGCAAAGTATAAAAAGCCTACAATTATCTATAAGCATCTGTTTGTACATTGCCATTACTAAACATTTCTAAAGGTGTATTTGTTGTCATTTCAAAGATATGGGTAAACTTCCTCTTTAAGTATATTCAATTTTCTTTCAGCGGGTCTGCCTTTGTATACAAGTGACCCTGTGCTGACCCTAGTAACCAGCTTCTACATTTCCTTTTTTAACTTTACCTAAAGCAAAGGTGACTGAAACTATCCTTTTACGTCTTTCTACAGTCCTGAGGCCTGTATGTGTTTAGGCGTATGAATAACCTTTCTATATTCAGGAAAAAAATACCATAGCAGCAAACCGTTTGTCCGCTGCCACTGTTGTAATATCCAAAGACACTGATAACATTACCCTGTCTCGGGTGAGGGTCTGTGTCCTGTTCTTGTGTACTATACGGATATAACCTGGTGGTTGGATCCAAGCCTCTCCATCCACTTGCACAGGGACCCCTTCATCACCGAGCACTGTGATTTTCACCGTTCGGCACTACAGGAAATTAAAATCAGAAAAGTAATATATAATATCAAGCTAGAGTTAATTCCCAACATGTACAAGATTCAGGTTGTTGTTTTAAAGTCTGTCGAAAAGGAATATTTTATGTGTCTTTTACATTTTTATTCGTTTCCAATTTTATATTTTCTTAAAGGTATTTCCTATACAGGCTGGTATTGTTATAGCCTGGCAAAATCAAGCCACCTTGCTAATATAAGCTTTTCCCTTGTCTACAGTCCTTTGAAAGCTGTGTGTGTGTCAGAAAAGCTTCCATCTGTTCACACTTATTTCTGTGGTCTGACATTGACACCTAACACATGGCTGACTATGTACAGAGTTATATCAAAAAACCTCCCTGGTATTTCTTCAGCAGAAGCCATCTGGACTTTTCCGTTTTAAATTCATTATAGACCCAAATTCAAAAACTGACACCGTCTTATATCGGAAAAAGGGTTTTCTAATTTGTCACTGACATTTTTGTTTCCTATTTCTGAGGCTGCTTATTTCTCATATATGTTATATAACTGATTTGTTCATGTCTTATGTATTGTATTACATTTTTTTGGTAAGTTTGATGCAAGGTTAACATAAAATATTAGTTTGTAATAATGCATAATGATTGTTATTCTATTAAATAAAGAGTTTTGAAGATTAGCCACGAGAGGGAGCTCTTGTAGTAGCACTAGGTTACAGTTACTCTCCCTCTAAATTACCAGCTGCATATGAAGAGAATTGTTTTCAAGTGGACCAGGTAATATGTTTGTGAAGGTTCTCATTTATCCACATCTGGTATAGCTAGTAGAAGTTAGCCACATTCAACTGGACTTGTTCTGTAATGTTGAAAACATTTTACGGTTCATCCAAGCCACTTCTTCAGTTCTAATGAGTGATAGAAACACACATTTACATCCATACAGATAGCACATACACCTTAATACAATCACCACGGAATGTGCGGATTTGGATTGTACAGGAATAGGATGGGAGGTGTGAAAATCCTCTTCTAGTTACATAATTCCACACTCAGTGTCAGGGAGTCTGCATAGGTGTCAGGAAGCAGGGGGTGTTGCCCCTGCTCGGGGGCCACGGGCACGGCGCAGGGCACGGGTTTCCCCCTTAGCTTGGCAGAACTCCTGGTGCCCGGGTTGCGGGTACGCATGCGCGAGTCGCACGGAGGGTGCGCATGCGCGGTACGCAGGCTGCGCGCGCATCCCCGGGGGCACGTGTGTAGCACTCCTGCGCCATTAGGCATCAGGTGTGAGCCTTGCTGGGGGAGGTTCCCTGTACACACCTTCCATCTCTCTCGCCTACCATTGGCTCCCGAGGAAGGAAGCCTCCTGGTTGCCTCGGTGACCGGGGGTAGTCCTAACTCCCCTGGCTATAAAAACCTGGCCTGAGCTCTGGCTTATTGCTGAGTTATTCCACCTTATGGTGTGACATACAAAGCTCCCCTCCTATGTGCCTTGTTGCCTGTTTCCTGTACCCTCTGCTGACCTCCCGTGTACCGACCTTGGACCGCCTATCGTTTCTGACCCTCTGCTGCCTGCCTCGACCTCGGATTACCCTCGACTACCTCTTTGGATTGCCCCCTTGTTACCTTGCCTTCGGACCCTTCCGGCTGCTTCCTGCCAGCGGGTTCCCTCTGTGCTGCTCGCCCGCGGACGCACCTGATAATAGGTGGTAATCCTTTCATTCAGCTAGCTTCGCTGAAACGTTTATTGTAGCACACCGCACACTGCCCAACACACATCGTCCCACCGTGGGTCCTCTTCACTTATGACTAATGCCCATTATTGGGTGAAATATATGTCAGATTGAAGATGATCCATGGTAGGACGATGTGTACCCTTTGTGCTACAATAAACTTTTCAGCGAAGCTAGCGGTGTGCAACCTATCACTCATTAGAACTTGCTTGGATAAGCTATGACACATTTTCAACATTACAGAACAAATCAAGTTGTATTAGGTTGGACTTGATGGACTAATGTCTTTATTCAACCTCAAATACTATGTAACTATGTAACTATGTGACTATTTACTACTGCTAGGCCAATTGACAGATTTGCATTATGAAAAGGAGCAGTGAAGTACAACAATTGCGTAGTCAAAAAAAGAAGTAAGAAGTATTTTTCTATTACATTATTACACATTTTTAATTTACATCAGGCTGATCTCTAACATGTTTTTCCAGTTGCTTTACCCTGCATGGAAAAGGGTAATTAAAATGCATTTTTGTCAATGTCATTTTTATTTAAATTATATAGCAATTATATAAATATTTTGTTACGTTTATATAGTTGATATAAAATCTTCATTTTGCAAACATTTGATACAAAGTGCATTGGTACTTCAGTGTGCACAGTACATACTAGAAAGTCTAATCAGAAAGCCCAGCATTAGCTTTCCATTTCCTGACTGCACCATCTCTACTCCAACTCATTTAGCTGTGTGTTTCTGTATACAGATACTACTAATTAAAGGAGGACTATGAGGTGAGTGATTTCCACTCATCCTCATAGTTAGAGCCGACCTGTGACAAAGAAGCTGTCACAGGTCAGCTCTATTGATCTGGAAGTGAGCAGAAACGTGCACCGATCGGCTCACTTCCTGATCGTCTCCCTGCAGTGACCGGTGACTGTCTGTCACTGCTCCCCGCAAGGATTACCTCCTCCCCTCTCCGATCCTCCAGCGCCGAATGGAGAAACGAAAAGGGGAGGGGGCGGGCACAGCTGGCTCTACCTCTAGATAGGCAGAGCCAGCTGTTACTCACGCAGCTGATTGGATCTCAAAAGTATTGTCGGGATCCGTCCCGGGTGGGGCGATCTCAGTATTACACTGAGCTTTGGGTCATGGGAGGAGATTAGTATATGTCCTCCCGTAACCCTAAAGAGAACTATGGGGAAAAACACTTACCCCCTACAGCACACCAGCTGAGACTGCGGAGTACCACAATAAGGTAACTATGAAATACTTCATATGGTAAATGTGAAATATATATCCATACTATATGTGTTTAGCTGACTAAAATGAAATGTAAAAATATATATGGGGTAAGTTAAAAAAATATATGGGGGGGGGGGTACTGTACAAAATATATCTTTCTGCATACAACTAGCATTTACCCTATAGTACAGTAATAGTATAGTCAGTTAAGAGTTACCTGAGCAATCCGGTGATGTTGTAGCTTGATGACCCTGGACACAGCCATCTGCATACTGCCAAATACAGCAACCACCTCCAAGATCTTATCATCAAAGGAAGGCGCAGCAAATGTCTGAAGTTAAGCGGGGAATAAAGTATTTATAATAGTTATACAAGAAGAGTACACTTCACATTGACACTAAATCACAAGAAACTTACATCATCTTCTTTGTTGCCTCCCCAGAAGTTTGTTCCGCCAGCGTAACTGGGAATGTTCAGTACAGCAATTCCTTGCAGGCTGGGTAGGGGAATGGCCACTCCATCACACTGCGGGGGATATGGGGGTAAGTGGAAGTAGACACGCACATCCACTGAGAAAGAAAGAGACAGACATCTAAAAGAAGAGAGACAGACACAACCAGTGTTAGGGACAGACACAGAGACACACGAGATGAAGCTACACACTGTTTACAGGGACTCTGGACAGACAGAAGATGATAAGGAAGCAGTGATGTGAGTTGAGTGAGATGCATGTTAAACCCAGATGGAAGCTCCGAGTTATGTAACTGGCCTTTCATTAAACCGAATAGTAAGTCACAGCAATGTGAAGTGGATGATACGGTCTTTTTTTATTAATCTCCTTTATTTTTCTCAAGACTAAAAAATGTGAAAGAAGATTCTTGTAGTCAGTTAAATATGAAAGCTGTAGACTCGTTTTCATATGTTTATCAAGGCACTCTTTATGGTTTTACTCAAAATTGCAAGAGCTCAATAGCTGAAGCACACATTACCCACACAGCTAGTAAGGTAAGTCCTCAGGGCTCCAACAGATGGAAAGGTTGGTGGGGGAGCTGCAGAAAGGTAAGTGCCTGTAGTATAGGTGATGCTACTTCGCCCTGAGTGGCCCCAATGTCACTACTGTATCCAGTATTGACGTAGGGTTCAGCGGAAAAGAACCATAGAATGCTGCAGAGCATGCTGGCAACCAACACACCTGGAACTGTGTTGAATTGTGCACTATTTAATGAGTGCCTAGTCTTGTACAAGTATGTGCATATCAGGTGTTGGGCCATAACAAACACATGCTGTATGTAATATCAAAGCTGTACTTCATATATCTTATCATACTTCATAAGTGAAGAGTTCAAGCAGTGTGTGTGTGTTCTCTGAGATTAGTTCACATCAAGCCAGAAACATATATAGCATAAGGAAAAGAATGAAGGCCACAGAGCAGGACACACAGTAGGGACAGACACAGAAGTAAACAGGTAGGTGATGAAGAATGTAGTGCTCACCTCTAGAAGTACTTTCTGCTCCAGGTTCTTGTATGTTCTCTGTAGCAGTTCTTTGGTCCCAAGTACACCATACCACATCATGTTCTTTGTGCGACTTCTTCCATCAAAGAGGAGTTGATCAGATAAACTAGCATATATGACTTCAATTATTAAATTATCTCTCCATTTAGCATTACTTTACCTTACCTGCATTTTTTTGGGTGTTCGTCCCTTTTGTTGTTGAAATCTAAAGAAATTTTTGCATCCAGTCCAATCCCAAAGTAATTGTTCATTACACATCTTTCTGTGTAACAATTCCTGAGAAAGAAAGAACCAAATGTTTTTTTCAGCAAGTGTTTTGTTCTGTTAAATACATCTAAAAGTAAGTTTTAGTTTTCTGTATGCATGCTGTAGCTTGGTTTTCATGGTATTAGTTTGTGTATGTTGATTAATGTTATTTTTATTATTGATGGACAACTTGTATTATCATTTTTATTATTATTATACAGGATTTACATGGTGCCAACAGTTTGCACAGCACTTTACAAATAAGAGAGACAGTAGTTACAAAACAATTTCAGTACAATAGGGTTAGGAGGGCCCTGCTCGTGTAGTAGATTGTACACTTTGTCTTGTATAAAACAAAGTGTATAGGTTTCCAAAGTAAATATAACGTGGCATTTCAGGCATTTTCTATGGTCATTGTAGGCCAAAAAAGAAACAAGGTTCTGAACACACTCAAATTTTGCATATCCCCACCGATTCATTCCTCCACTGGAGTTGGCAGTCCTAACCCTGTGTAAGCTCTGTGTCAGATGGTGTTGCAGCTTACACAGGGTTGAAGACATCTTCTTTTCCCTCACGTGACAGCTTCTGAGTATAAGGGGATTGGAAAGGGGGGTTGAATGAAGGTTTTGAGAACACTGTCATTTTAATATACTTTACTGCATTAAAGTTTAAACCTAAATTCTTTTGTGGAATAGTTCAATACATTCCTGTGTTCCTTCTTTATGGCCTTGATATATTTTTATTTATCTCTGTGATACCTAACCTAGGTGACCTTCTCACTAAGGCTCTTACTGTATTTGTCATGAGGCCCTGTGAGATCTACAGATCAACATGCACAAGTTGATAAACTTTCTCAATTCTCCTAGATTCCTGTACCAATGCTGAGAATACCTGGCCATGATTCTAGACTCCAGCTCAGTTAGGGTCTAGCTTCTTTCTCCACTCAAGAGAACTGCTTTACGATGGCAGGTCGTCCAGTTCTGCACACAACACAGCACTGCTCATCTGTGTATATAGTTTCTAGGGCTGATGGTGTCCTCCTCTGAGGTGATGTATTCCAGAATCCTGCTGCACTCCTTACCGGGTATCCCTGTCAGCATGGGTGCTCAAAGTGACCGCGGATGGCGTCACCAATACTGAAACTTGTTAAAGATGTCACCAGCACACCATATTAAAGTGATGAACACGTCTGATTATTGACGCTTCATGCCAAAATAAATAATGTTTCAGGGCCTCACAGGGTCTCCTTTATCAGGCTTGCAATTACGTCATTTCAAGCCTGATGAAGGGGACCCTGTGTGGCCCTGAAACATTGTTTGTTTTGACATGAAGCATCAACAGACGTTTTTTTTTACTTCAATATGCTGTGCTGGTGACATCTTTAACAAGCTCCACTGATGTGACTCCCTTCGATTAATTCCACGCTGGTCTGATCCAGAAGTCAAAGCTCTTTTAGCGAGAACATTAGTAGCAGGCTCAACCTGTGTCCTCAAAGCATGTACTTCTTTCTTTAGTGCTCCCCTTTGGTACCTATAGGTCAATCCTTTTTTCCTCTCCAATGAAACATTCTTATCATGGATGCAAATGTCCTTGTTTTGGAAGGAGTCCTGGGAGAACTCACCAATCAAAGTGGTTAAACCCCAGAGGAGTTGCCCTTGCTTATTAACATTCTGAAGATCCAAGCTTTTCATGTACAGTATTTCTCCTTTACTGTACCCTTCTTCTCAATGATCATCCAATGCAAGTCAAAAGTGACAACACAACATCCATGACATTCATGGATCACCAAGATAGCAGGAAGAAGCAGGCAGCTATGAGAGAGGTTTCCTACATCTTTCATTGGGCAAAATGTCACATTACAGCTCTGTCAGCAGTTAATGTATTGGGAGTGGAAACTTGGGTGGCAGTCTTCTCTTTAGCCATGAGAGAAAGGGATAAATCACTTTACACCAGGAGATGTTTTTTCAAGCCCTCCAACAATGACAAGTTTGCCAGATTCGTAGCTTGCTATAGGAGGTTTTTGTTGAATGCTAACTACGCCCATCTGGACAAATGTCAGCTTTTGTCATATCATTTCAACATCCCTTGGCTTTCAGTTCTTTGATCCAAACCTTAATGCTGAGGGTTTGGCCAAAAGTGCATTCTTTCAGGCCACCTATTGAACCACGAGACGTTAAATTGCTACTTTCTATTTTACATGTACCCTAAATCCCCCCTGCCCCAATCACCTTCAAGTCTTCTTCCCCTTAAGCTAATGAAAAAAGGATTTTATGGAAACTACAAAACATGCTCTTTCCTGACCACTAGAGGGAGAGGTTTGCACAAGAAGCAGCAAATCGCTACATGCTACTCATATTAGTCAAAGCCTCTCCCTGCCACACTTGTGACCAGTTATTTTCTCGGTCTTCAGCTCAGTATCCGGTAAAATGCAGTTGCACACCACACAACTATTTAAATAAAATGGGCAGAGCAGTGTGAACCTTGCGTTCAATTTTAGATGGGTCTGGAGTGGGTTGTAGAATGTAGAATACTAGAACACAACTAAGGAGGTTGAGTTTTGAGTAGGGATGCACAGATACTTTTCGAGTACCAGTGCAGATACTTGGCATTTTCATGAGAACTACCCGGGTTGCAGCGGTTGCAGCTGGAACCTGGCTCTGGCACTCCACCACTGTCCTGAAATCATTGGTCTGTATTGTTTTAGAAAAACTGTCACATGACAATAAACAGAAATGTATCAGTACTCGTACTTGTAAGTACTCGGCAAGTACCAGTACTTGTACTCACAAAACTGGTATCTGTGCATCCCTTTATTTATATTTATAAAAACAAAATCGTACATTAAAACAGAGAAGTACAAATCCCAGGAGCTCCGTGTGCTCCTTACAAATGACAGCTGCCTCCTAATTTTTTAATTTTGCTCTAGTCTAGTCTTGGAGCTCAAAAGTATCGGTACATGTACTCGTACTGAATACTGTACTTGGTATCTGTGCAACCCTAGTTTTGAGACCAAGGAATCATTTCACTATAACCTCATCATCGCAACTTACAAGTCTGGTTCCGAGGTAAATGAGTCAGCACTAATAAGAAAGTGGCTAATGATGGAGTTTCCTGGTAAAGATCCAGACATTCCAGCTTTCATGTCTAAAAGAAATGACAAAAGCAGCGGTACATAATTTAGTATAGGTGTATTGCCATTTCAAGACTTTCAAAATCATTTCTGGGGGAATGTCTCACTTTGGTGCATGTGCTCCCGATGGGTATTAGCAGCAGGGAGGGATGCAGAGGCTCCTGCGGACAGGCTGCTTTTACTTGTCGCTCTTTCCGATTTACCAGCTACAAGAACAACAAAAATGAAATGTTATAAACACTGTAGAGGTGGACCTGAACTGAAAAAGTAAAAGCTACTATGTTGTAGGGAACATTTAGGAATGTTAATTGTGCCTAAGCAGCACCCAGAAAAGTGTCCCTTTTTCTTGAATACCCCTGAAAAAAAGCAGGGCACTTCCTGCAGGAATACAGTTTCTTAGATGTATATCTGTAGTGTGAGACGCTGCCTCTGATGGCTAGTCTGGGAAGATTTGGTGTGAGATTTGGTGATGTCACGTCTGTGCTGCTCACTGTCCTACTTGCTGGAGGCTCCAACATGTGGAAGCAAAGCCTTGCCTCTAACAAGATAGCCGCCTCCAGAGGCACAGTGCAGAATAAAACATGGTAAGTCAGTAATAGAAAAAAGGTCAGCGATGGGTAGACCACAGTCAAAACGTGCGACTACTCCTTTGCCCACTGCCCACATTTTTTGGGGTACTACTTCCAGAGTTCTGATGCCTTTGTAAAAGGGAGTGTAAGCTTATTTATAAAGGGATCCAACATATTATTTCACAAGCTTTTTAAAAAAATCACATTTAAAAATAGGATATTTCTTTGGTGTGATTTCGACATATAAACATTTTTAATAGAGGGAGTCATCAGGGAAAAGTTTTTAAGAAAACATGGAAAGCTATCTGAGATTCCTCCGTTTGCTAATTTTACAAAATGATTGGAACACAAAACATTCACCACTTTATTTGATGGATTTCTTTCAATACACATATTAGTCTTTGAAGTATAATGTACATTTTTCCTAAGAATCAGTCATAAATGTTTGTGTCTGCAATTTATAAACAGAATATAACAGACCTGTGTAGTGCTGGGCTATGACAGTGAAAGTACAAATTAAGCTCATCTACAGGTGCCTTATACCATCTAAAATCATATTTTGTTTACAGATATAGACACAAGAAAATGAGAACAAATGCATGATGTTAAAAGAAAAACAATGATTATTTAAAAAAAGAAATCCAGGGAGGGTTCCCAGCACTAAATTTACACTTTATTTTTCTTTTCTATTATGGGGCATGACTTGTATAAAGCACGAACTGTCCGTTGGCTTTACGGGATATACTGATGACAAACAAAAATGCCCCTAAACAACTTCCGAAGCCCTTCTTTTTTGACACTAGCATCATGGAATCACCCAACTATTTCATGCATATGATGCAAAAATGAGCAAACTTACTTCTCTAAATCATCAAGCTAAAATATTCAACCTGATATTCTAGTGGCCTACTGGTGACTTATACCCTGACTAGGACACTCTTCTCAATAAAAAAATTACCTCTGCTGGATGACCTTATCCTGGGCAGAGCAGGGCCACTATGTGCATTCACTGTGCTTGCTGCACTCCGATCTTTGCCATCCTCTAGAGGAAACGATAGGAGGAGATCTTCATTACTTGTGGTTTGAGCATTCTGTTCATCAACAGCTGCAAGAAAAGTAATAGAATATAATAATTAGTATGCTTTGATGGCAGACAACACTCTTAAAGGGGAATTCATTAAAAGGGAGGAAGAAAATGTGGAAATATTGGCCACAGCAGCAACCCTCCATCTCAGCTATTGTTTATAGGTTTATAAATGTAAGCACCACTAGGACTGTTTGTTAAATGTAAAATCTCCACTGTTTTTCCACTTTCGGATAGCTGGTTATCTTCAAAGCATCCACAGATCATCAATACAATACATAACACGTCTTCTGCTGCATACTCACAGGTAATGTAGAATGGAGGTACCACACACAAAGAACAGGGATGTGTAGGAACCCAGAACAATGAAAGATGTGTATTCAACAGTTTAGTATATAAAAAAAAAAAAGTATAATAAAAGACTAGCAGATTTTTTTTGGGGGGGTGAATAAAAAAGGAAAAAGTGCAGATCATATTTGTATGTATTATATTTATATTCAAAAATACTGTATCTTGTGGAATATGACAATGCCATAATGGAAAAGCAAAAAATTTATTACTGTAGCATGTGTTGAAGAAAGAAGACAGTATAAGCTTTTCCTTTACCAACATGGAAAATGAATAAGGACATCTGCATCAACTACCTTTCTCTGCCTGCTCAATTATCTGTCGAATGGCTTTCTTCAAACTGTTAGCTCGGAGCATGAGCTGTTCGCGAGGCCGAAAAGTCTGCGATCGTCCTGGAGAAGGAGAGACAGCTGGAGGGCTTCTGGCATTTTCTGATGACTCCTCAGTCTCCTCGTTTATTGTGGGTGGAGGTTGGGACAGGACTGATGTAGCCTGAGCCTCCTCATTTAAAGTTTTCAAGAGGGAGTCGAGCTTCTCTCGAAGGACAGTACACTAGAGAATATAAAACCATTGTGGAAATCAGAAATATTTAACAATGAAATAACACTCATTCGCATTTAATTATAGAAGTGGGGGAGGAGTCCGGTGACGTCGCGGACATCGACGGAAGACCCGGAAGCCGGCGGAGAGGTGAGTACGGATCAAAAGAACTTTGATCGATCAAAATAATTTTGATCGATCAAAAAAATGAACGATTAATCGAGGGATTAATCGTTAATTTCCGCAGCCCTATAGAAGAGAGAAGTTCTTTCTTTTGCTGGAGTCTGTTACAAAATGACACTAAGAAATCCATTGTTACATGACATAATACCATTACTTATGGATTTTCTTGGTAAAGCTAACTGCCACCTTTTAATAAAAGCACAGCTTAGAAACATCAAGCAATAACAGAAATATTTAGAAATATCTCAATGATGTAAATACCTTCTCATAGTTGAGTCAAATGATGTAGTGCAGCAGCTCCAAAATTTAAAAACTCGCATAATCAGGAGACGGGCCTGTAGCTCCTACTTGTGATCAGTGATGAGCAGGGGTTTGTTGGAGCCCAGTTCGCCCAAAGAAATCTGTGTCTGACCCCCCCCCGCCCCTCCCACTTTATAACGTGTAGCTGCCGGGCGGGGAATGTACTGGCCAGTAGGGGGGTGTATCAGGCACAGTTTTGTGCAGACTTGGGCTAACTCAGGTGAGCAGAGTTTGCACCAAGCCCCTGCTCATCGCTACTTGTAGATCTGGAAGCTGCCGTAACATTACTAGTCTCAGCTGCCAATACAAATAGCTAACCACGGAGGCATACTATTGTGAGCAGATTTTGGGAAGCACTGCGAACAACCATACTGCCCATGTAACGGAGCAGACTTCATGTATCAAGCTTATACAAGCAGCCAAGAAAGAGAATCATGGGCCAGACAGAGGACAGAGACAGCAATGTGCAATCCATTCGCTGAAAGCAGAAACAGCAGGGGCAGTTCCAGTACCACATTTCTGTCTTTCTTTAAAAAAAAAAAAAAGAATGCAGCACATTTCATCATTACATGGTAGTAACACTTTTTGATAGGCACATTTCCTTTTGCCTGGATTTATCCATATGGCAAAAAGAAATCTGTAAAGTGCAGTAAACAATTCTAACCAATAAGAAACCATTGTTGTAGAGCAGGGGTAGCAAACCTCCGGCCCTCCAGCTGTGGTGAAACTACAAATCCCATGATGCATCTCTCTTCGGGAGTCATGTCTGTGAGAATCTTGCAATGCCTCATGGGATTTGTAGTTTCACCACAGCTGGAGGGCCAGAGGTTTGCTACCCCTGTTGTAGAGAGATGAAAAAAAGAGATGTAATTGGTACATGATTTCTGCTCCTTGCATTGTGCTTTTAAAGCTGAACCTTTAGCCTTGCACAGTTGCACATGCTCCTCTCCTGTGCTGTGCAAACCTTTTTTAGCCGCAGTTCTCTTTAGGGTCAAAGGAGGACATTTGTTAATGTGCTCCTGTAACCCTAAACTCAGCATATAGCGGGCAGCAGCCGTGAAGGGTCCCAACAATATTGTCGGGATCCACACTGCTACCTGATTGACAGCTGGATTTGCCTCTCTAGAGCCACAGTTAGCTATGCCCACCCCTCCCCTGTCTGTCAGAGAGGGGAGAATCCCTGCGGGGAGCGGTGACTCACAGTCAACGCTCTCTGCAGGGAAAAGATCCTGAACTGAGAGTTTAGCGTTATGTGATCGCTCAGTTCTCAATCTATAGAGCCCATGTGTGACAGCTGCAGTATCACACGTCGGCTCTAACTATTAGGATGAGTGTATTTCACTCATCCTATAGTTCTCCTTTAAGCTTGCCTTACACTGATCAAATTTCAGCCACATCCAGCTGACTCAATCCAAATTCAACCAGTGTGTGGTCCCCTTGAGACCACTCCCCCCTCCCAATCAACTAAAGCCACTGTTCAGGTATTCTGACAGCGGCACTCGCACTGCTGTCAGAATACAGCACAGCATGAATGAGGAAGGGTTAAACAATAAAGAACGGTTAGTGTATGGCCAGCCTTACTCTGATTTCACTGCTCACTAAGAGCAGTAGTGTGCATTAGAAGTTGCAGCAAGTCAGATAAAGCCCACTTCATTTCCTGGCTGGAGGACATCCTGCATCATCTAGTCCTTTCCTCCCCAGCCTGACTGTCCCTAATTCACCCTTTTTACTTATTGCTTGCATCGGGGCTGTGAGCCCGAGAGGATTGCTGAGACAGGGTGCTCTGATGTTTTCCAAAAGCCGTGTATAGCGGTCTGTTGGCCCCTCTTACCAGCCATGATCTGCCTGCATTGCCTAGAGTGGCTTAAACACACAGGTGTTTGTAACATGCAATTGTATTTTTGTATGCCAACAATATTACCTCACTTGTATTTTGCAATCATGTCTTACTTAGTTTACAAAAAAAAGGTGGAACAGGTGTTATCATGTGTTCTATTTAGTTTAAAAGCTGCATTAAACAGCACTAAAGAGACATCTGTGTGCAAGTCCTAACTGCAATAAACATGGAACTCATTGCTTCTTTGTATTAAACCTGAAAAGTAAAATACCTTTCCTGCCATTGTTTCAGATTCTTCACAACTCTCTGTCATTCTCTCGTAGGCCTTCCCCACACGGGCAACAAAATCTTTTACAGTTTCACACAAGACTCTAAGAAAATAGAAAAAAATAATCAGACTTCTACGAGATTACATACAAGTGGTATTTAATGGGTTTAAATCCATATTTACAGCATTTTTCTTTCCCATCACATGTAGGGCTACAGCATGTAGCATTAGGTACACTTGCATGTTAGCAAAAATAACTAAGCATGCAGCCATAGTCAAGTGGTTTAGTTATGACCAAATATTCGAATTGGGAACATGTGATCCAAGCAAAAAACAATGGAATAATTGGTGCTAAAAAATGGGTGGTGGCTGCAGCATATTAGGAGTGGCTTACCTCAGGTCCTACAGTCTTGAAAGCTTACAAAGACTTGTGCAAGCAACAAATACTATGAAAGTGGCAACAGTTGGGACAAATAAACTTTTTCAACTTTTACAAGGGCTTGACCCCAAGCCCATAACTGCTCACATAACCCTTTCTAAAATGGTGAGCAGAAGGCCAAAATATTGATGCCTTCTCCACACCAATCAGTTAGAAACAGGGAATGCTACATTGAGCATAGGATCACCAAAATTGTACGACTGGAGACTGGAAAATCATTGCGTGATCTGATGAATGGTGTGACATTTAGACAGTAGAGTCACACTCTGAAATACACAGCATAGATCGATTGTTTCTTGTTTCATAGGTTTAGATTGGTGCTGATATCATCGTGTTGGGAATGTTACCTTGGACCACATTAGGCCCATTGGTGCCAAATTAGCATAATCTCAACGTCATAACTGCCAACCACATCCACCTCCTTTATGGAATACATGATTGGTAAACCTATTAAAGTTCCCATTGTATGCATATTAGTAGGAAGAAAGTGAAGGAAAATACCACTAATGCCACAGAGAGCAAAAAAATTGACAGTGGAACTACCTTTTAAAGGAGAACTATGAGGCGAGTGCTTTTCACTCGCCTCATAGTTCTAGCCGAACTGTGACAATGAGACTGTCACAGGTCGGTTCATACCGGCGTTCGCTCACTTCTCGATCCTGTCACGGCTCTCTGACGTGACAGGGGAGGGGCTGGATTCCCCCCTCCCCGCTCTGATCCTTCAACAATACACTCACGTAGTTGGGCGGATCCAGACATAATTGTCGGGATCCGTTTCAGCTGCGGCGTCTCAGTATACCGCCAGCTGTAGCTCGCGGTATTCTGAGCCTAGGGTGACGGGAGGACGCTAGTTTGTGTCCTCCCGCTACACTAAGGAGAACTATGGGGAAAAGCCCTAACCTCACAGTTCTCCTTTAAATCTTAAAAAAAAATGTTGTAGTTATACGATAACGACTTTAGGGCTAGTGCTGGTTTACCCCTTATAAACCAGAAAAATTCTGTTATGGGCCTATTGATTTATTGATCATTTTTTCAAGATCCAATATCAAACGAATAACTATATTATACTATTTGTGGGACACGCAAAGCTCTCTTTCGGGGCCATTATCATTCAATAATCCTGCAGGGTAGCTTCCTATATGTTTCTATTGGAGCACCCACCGAGGCGGATCATCACAAAGGATCCAACCAAGGCACAATCCTATGGCTGCAATCTCTGTATTGTTTCCAATAGTGTTAGCTGCTGCCATACCATAGACTGTCCAACTCTGACTGGCCAGCGAGTTCAGTGAGCTCTCAGTTGCAGCACTGGTTTATATTCCATGACCCTCATGCTGTTATAGAAAGTTCCTTTAGCATTTTTAGGATGGAAATTCCATGTAACAGTTACCCTACTACATTGTAATGACTATGACTTACCTAGCTGAAGAGATAACCACAGAGTGTTGGTCTGAGCTCAGTATCTGAGATAAGTGAGCTGCTACAGAGTCTTCATAAACCAGAATCTGCTGCACCTTGAAGAAAGAAAGGTGGTTAAGAGTGAAGAGCTCAAAATATATATTATAGACTTTTAGTTTGGCTGGCCAACAACTCTAGCACCCATCAACAAGAAGATGGCAAGAAGAATTAGAGAACTAGCGCATGTCATTACATGGACTCACCTCACAATCCTCAATTGGTTCTGTTGATGTACAGGGATCTGGAACCTGAGCTGGCAGTTTGGTCTCATACACCATGATGCTCCACCTGCCAAGGATAAATCAACAGCTTTTAAAATTCAATTGCAAAACTTAAAATGCCTAAATAGAATGATCATTACACAAAAAACGGCTCCACCCACTACTCTACAGTGAGGAACAAACCCCTTATTTTTTAGATTTGTGACGGAAGAGAGACATATAGATACCTGCTATATTAGGAAGTCTTTACTTCGCTACACACTGGTTAAGGTGTGGAGAGATTTGTGGTTTCCTTTGGCCCCCCTCACCATAACTTTCCTAAATACTCTTTCCCATTAAAACAAAAAATAGTATACGTTGACTTTACCTATCCAGCATTTTAGTGCCAGCCCTCTCAAACTTCTCCAGTATTTGGGGTAACTGAGTGTCATCATCACATGCAGAGCCCCAGCCAAGCACTCGTGCCAAGTCATTCCCTGTTCCTAGAGGCAACACACCCAGTTGGCACTAAACAATTTAAAAAAAAAGAAGATATACCATCATGTACACTGACAGATACAACATAAGAAATTAAAGACCATTTAATATCTTTAAATATGCAGGTGTGCATATAAAAGTGATTACATTAATAAAAAATCATCTGGGGATACTTTAAACAGAATTTAAAATCTAGTGTTCAACAAGGTTGACATGATGGCAGGCAGCAAACACTTGCAGAAGGTGGTTAGCAATGGAAGCACATGCCCTCATGGGCTCAACTCTCCTTTAAGTAGGTTATCAGTAGTTCTTGACGCCTGAAATAGGTATATCTATGAGTTTTACATGACGCCTGAAATAGGTATATCTACATTAACATTCATTCACACCAGTTTTACCTGCTTGTGAAGATTTAGGGCATCTATTTCAGAGAGAACCCAGCCCACACTTCCATCTCCGCCACATACCAATATTCTAAAAGTGTCGAACTTTTGAAACAGACGTAAGCTAAAGGGATGAATAAAAATCGTTAATTACTATTAAGTTTGGCTCTTCTCACTGCAAGTGGGGAAAACATGTTAATAATATTATTTACAAAATAATAATCCCTTTAAAAACTGACCACTACTGCATCATTTCACTTTCTTCTCTGGATGACAAATACCTGATTCATGGGGATCGGACATAGAGGCCTTGACACAGCTTTCACAATTGTGCTCCCTGCCAGGCTACAAGGCTTTCTTTCACCCACTCACATCCTTTGAGATAATCTGTAACCAACAGGGGCCTCTGACAGGCACATATTTATTGTCTTATCAACTTTTTTGAGTGAATTGTAATCTGCCTCTAGACTCATTCCTTCAGAAGCAGCAGAAAGACTTAAACATCACCTTTTCCCCACAACAGGTACTGTATTTTCTACTCACACCATGCTTTCCATTTGTAATAAATATCAAGACGTTAGTTACAAACCGGGTGGTGTAGAGCTCCCTATGTCATTTCACATATCATTCAGGGTTCAGAGGACAGATGTTAGCATTGCAGGGGAACAGGGGGCACCTTTCTATTGATCTAACAGCTCTGGTTGAGGGTAGTACCTGTAATTTTTAAACTCACACCGAATTACTTTATCGATGACATGTGGCAAGTCTACTCCACCTCACACCCCATCACTTAAAAAAAAACCCAAACAAAAACAACCTTTGTTGGTGCATCTTCTCAGTGCAGCAAAAGCCTTTATCCCAGGCACACGGAAACAAACACATCCCATCACATTTAACCACTGTCAGCCACCCAGAACAGCACTACTGGTACTGCCTGCCTAGCCTAATAATGAAAACTCTGCAGCATAGATGACAGGATAACTTGCCAGGAACCTGGGGTCTCCCTCTGTTCCACCCCATGGGGGGAGGCGGCAGTCAGTCCGCCTCCCCTACGATTTTTCCCCTTTCCATTTTCCTTCTCTACCTTTTGTTTCTCAAGTTTACCTCCCCCTCCTCTCTCTCAGAGGACATCTTCTATTTTTATCTCTCCATGGTATCCTCTGTCTGTGTTGTTGTACATAACCAAGATACTTATTTCTTTGACAGCAATCCATTTTATCGATATACAGAGATTGCTTGGTGCCGACCCATAGATCTTTCATGAACGCTTGTTGAAGAACGTCTGCTTTGCCTATGGCAAAAAAAATGTGTTGCCAATATTTCCCGATTCTGTTGAATGTGGAAATCCTCCATTATACTTATTGTACAGAATAAGCAGCTAGACAGCGGATGTGAGGAGAGCAAGGCCTTCTAGTGGTGGTCTAAATAAAAGATACAGTGAGCCTCACATTTGGCCTTTAACATCACAGAGGGACTGCACATTATATTCAAAAACTCTAATGCTAGGGAGGATGGTCAGAGATTAGGGACATGCTGCAGGAGGCAGCCTGACACTCTGGACTTGCTACTGGAGTGGTGAGAGAATGGAAAAATGGTAACAGAATTGTCAGAGACTGAGAGGAATGCTAACAGTGGTCGGAGACAGGGGACATTACCAGAAGATTGCAATTGTAGCCTTATTAAAAATCAATGCTCCAACATTTGTCCAAGTACCTCAGCGGGAAAACACTGACAACTAGTTGTTAAGGTCCAAGGACCACAGGTTGTGCACAGACCATCAAAATCTATTACTCGCAGCTTTTTTAATTAGGCACATTAAAAATCTTACCCAAGATGGGGTCCGCCATTCATTAGATCAAAAACCTGAGCTGGATTCAACAGCTGCTTGAAGCGTCTTAAGAACTTTACACCTTGGTTGTCTCCACTCTTTGAATTGACAAACACAAGCAAAGGGCTTGTGCACGATGGGGGACAGGTGGCTTTCCAGAACCCTGAAATAGACAAAACAGGAAAATCAATGATCCATCATATATTGTACAGACTTTTTTCTCCTTTTCTGTGGTTACACATGGTACCACCACTCACCATCTGAGTCTATGCTGTTGAGGGCCGTTGGGGGGATTACGGACACTTTACACTGTCCAAGTGGACATTTTTTAGGAAGAAGCTCCTTGCAGGATGTATGTACCTGAAAAAAAATTACAATTATATGTAGTAAGAGACAAAACGTGGAAGGATTTAAAAAAGAAAAACCAAAAGGTGCAACTTCTACTATTGACAAAAAAACAGAACCAATTCTGGAACATGTCCAAAACAGTCTATTATTGAAAACCTAAACCATTATGCAGAGTTAGGTGTACTTTTATGTAACTGAAAGTGCAATGTCAGTATTTAAACACCAAGGCTATAAAGTCCCTTCTGTGTTGCTTCTTCTGTCTGTGCTACAATAGTAGGGAAGTGCCTTTTCTCCATTGAATAGCACATACTAGTTGTAGCAAAGGTAGTAGAGGGTTGTCTGGCTGGTTGAGAGTTTCTATATCAGATCAATCTGTATTTTAGTTGTTTTATCTCCACCATCAATGGCTCCTTGTTCTGGTAACTACAATAGACACTTCACAGAAAGTCACTGTCAGCAGCCAGAAGGTAGTGGCATTTTTAGGAGTAAAAACGATGTGAACTGACTTTTTACATACAAAATACCATAGAAATCACTTTTGTAATGTGCACATGGAGCACATTGGAAAATTCTCAGTTGAATGGAGCTAGCAGCCAAACAATTGCTAGCTCCGTTCGGGTATTCTGACAGTGGGTGATTTATCCATCAATGCTTATAAGTGTTGATGGAGGAATCTGTTCTATTTTTTCCGTTCAGCCCGCAAGTTGAACAAAAAAGAAACAGAAACGTGTATAGCTGGCTTTAGGCTGGATATACACTTCTAGTTTATCTTCCTTCATCCCTGTGTGCCCAACAAGAAAGAAACTCTAGAATCCCCTCACTGGGCCTCTATGGGTATACCACTTTCAGAATACTGAGAACTGATCACTGTTTAGCTGACAATTTCTGCACTAGTTTGCCAGACAAAACACTTTTGAAAAATAGACTTCTGTCGAAATGGAGTGCTGCCGATGGGGCCACACTGCTCGAATTTAAGCCGAGTCAGCAGGACTGGGTCAGAATTCAAGCAGTGTATGGCCAGCTAAAGAAAGCATTGCGCTAGAACGTCCAGAGCTTCTCTCTAAAAAAACAACCTCCACTTATAAAATCAGGAGTGGTCTACAAGACGTATTCCCCTTCCCTGGGTCTACTCAATCTTCCAACACACTGGGAGAACTCTGACAAAACTCCTAAGATTTCTGCCACCCTCTAATGACAAAAATAAAAACTGATGATGCAGGAAGTTATCTAAAACTGTTAAGTAGAAATCGCCAACTAAAATGACCATGGAAGAAATGTTATCTGCGGACCTGGTGACAGATAACACAGTAACTGTAGCTTTTGTTCTCATCACCCCTTGAGATCGCACACATTCCCTTATTTCACAATGATGTCCTTTATACACTGTTTGCCTGAACAGTTTCTCAGTTCCTCTCTTGCATGCGGACACATTGTCACACAATAAGAAGGATGTTCATGTAATACTGGCAATTCAATTTTCTCAGCTTGAGAACAAGAAGAGCTGTCAATTACTTAACATCCTGTTTTAACAATGTCATATTTTGCAAACTGATAATTATAAAAATTTAAATTTACTCAACACACTTCCCTCAGCACTTCTATTTCATATGTCATTAGCAGGATGAATGCCAACCATCCACATGGCCTATGATACTGCTGACTCAGTACTGCAGGGTTTATAGGAGAGAAAACTCCACAGAATGTGTACAGTATGTTTCACAAAGGATCCTCTCATTTTGCAGCATCTAGGAGAATGTTTCTGTTTACAATCACCTACAACTATAGCTGGCCATACACGGCTCAAATTTTGGCCAATTCCTGCTTGACAGGTTGAAACTCCAGCTGTGGTTGGCGCTGGTTTGACAAATTTGATTTTTCAATCAACTTTTGTGGAAGGAGTCAGGTAGAAATGGTCAGCTGAACAGTGACTGCATACAATCGGATGCGGTAACTGTTCAGACATTCAGCTGCTGTGGGTCCTGATGAATGCAATATCCGGCAGAGCAGATTCCTTCATCCATGCCGTTTAGTGTGGATGCAGGAATCGATCAATTTCTCTCAGTCAGCCCCGCTGAGCTAGAAAAGTGTACTATAGCAAGCTTGGGCAGCACAGTGGCGTAGTGGTTAGCGTTTCTGCCTTGCAGCACTGGGGATCTGTGGTTCAAATCCCGGCCAGGTCATTATCTGCAAAGAGTTTGCATGTTCTCTCTGTGCTTGCGTGGGGGTACTCTGGTGTCCTCCCAAACTCCAAAGACATGCTGGTAGGTTAATTTGTTCCTGTCTAAATTGGCCCTGTATGTATGCGAGATAGGGACCTTAGATTGTAAGCTCCTTGAGGGCAGGGGCTGATGTGAATGTCCACTGTGTAAAGCGCTGCGTAAAATTGTTGGCGCTATATAAATACCGATAATAAATACTGAATTCTGTGTACTTTTGTAAAAGCGTTATAGTTAAAGTGACTCTATACTCAGGAGTTCAATCTTAAAAATGCATTCAAGTACCTTAACTATTATCATAAATATATTTCTTATTTGGGTATCACTCGGCTGTAGATCCTCCAATCATCGCGGAATTGGTGCTGACACTGTCCTTCCTTCTGGAGGGGGGCTACTTTTGTTCCCCATGGTTCCTGTGTGTGTTGTAAAATAGCCACCGCTCCAAGCTCACTCCTGTGATGGACTACAATCTCACATTTAGTTTACTAATTTGTATTGAGATTGTAGTCCATCAAGGGAGCGGTGACTACTTTACAACACACACAGGGACATGGGGAAAAAAGTAGCCACCCTCCATCTACATTTTTGTTAATAGTTTAGGTACATGAATGTATTTTTAAGAATTAACTTGCGTTTAGTATTGTAAATGGTGCAGCATGTGTTTTTTTTATATAAATACTAAGAACTGTACATATGCCCATTTAGCAGTACTGTGGTGATGCTTCAGTGTTGCCAACTCTATGATTTGTTAACTGCATTCTCTCGACTTCTACTGGTGTAATTCAAGCTATAGGTGAGCAATGGACAGGAGCTAGGAGGCAGATTGCAGAGCAACACCAGTAATGTGCACACAAGCACAGAGCAATGGTAACAGTACAGGTAATCTTTTCATTTACTGTTGAAGTGCTTGTGTGCAATCACTCTAGGTCTCCACAGAGATCAATGATCTCTTTAAGCCTTTATCTTTACTCTGTGTACCTGTCAGTACAAAGAAAGAAGACTATTGAAAAGCCTGGAGCTATGTAATCTGTCAACAACGGTTGATGAGGTCCTTTTACAGTCTAATCTGTTTGTGTTTGAATCAGATATTACTACTATGGAGAAGTATGTTTAGACTTTACATTTTACTGTTAGTAAAGTTTCAAGTCAGACATGGTTACATTATGCAATGTGTTATTTCATAATTGATAGGTGCCATTATTCACATTTTGCTTGTGTAAATGAACCAACTTTGTATGGCATCAAACAAACTTAGTAACTTAAATAAACTTAGTACCTTAGTAACTTAATAAATAGGGTTATTCCAAACAGCCCCTCTTTACACGTCACACAGAGGAACTGTTCAGAATAACCTTTTAGAAAAATGGATGCAGTCAGTTTGCCGAATGACTGCATATACTGAGCCATGAGGCCTGATGCAACTCTGCACATTGAGCTGCAGGGACTTCTCCCTTTAGGCACTTGTATGTAGAAGGTCTATTGGTGGCAAGACAGGAAGAAGGCATTACTAAGAATTGGCAAGTGATGCCACAACTAAAAGGCTGCAATGACACAGGAAGGAAACCTCCTCACATCTGTATATATGATAAAATATATTACTCCATCAGGTTTAGGAAAGTTTATCCGTGATGCAATTACCAGCTCAGAACATTCTGTATTTTATTTAGCAAATCAATTCTCTGCTGTAAACAAAGAACGGTCAACTGTTACAAACACTGAAATAGATTAATGAATGTTGAGACAAGGAAACTACAGTAAAAGTGGAGATGCTGTCCATCACTTTTTTTTCCCCACACTGTTTGTTATGGGTTAAAGCATAGCTTTTGGCCCAGTGTACATGAATACCTTCAAGTGGTATTCACCTTCAGTAACCTCCCTTAGCCTGTCCTATTGACTAAATTGTCTAGTCACACTCAATGGTGACTATAAACCATCAATATATCTGAATGGGTTAGCTGCAATAATACTCTGTGCCTGCAGCAATAAAAGAGAGTGAAAATTTGTCTCCAGTCCCTTAGAAAACAGGACTACAAGGGAAACAGGGGCTAATACTATGGGCCAAGGGCTCCTTTACGCATACATTTTCAGTTAAAAGTAGAATGGAGTACCCCTTTAAAGCAAGGCACAACCCATATGGGCTTTGAAGAGCTAAAATGCAAGTGACTGTAGACTGTCAGGATAGGATTTATTATAGTGGGAAGGTGCAGATTACAGGGTTGGCATTCTGAATCCTTTCTTCACTACTTACTATGTCACTGCGCCATAGCAGGCGTATGCATATGCACATGCTTGTTCCACATTAGTAACTCAGTAAGTGGTGAAGGAAGGATAAAGATGTGACACCCATCAGGTCCTGCACCTTCACACAAGACAGCAATGACAGCTCCCATAGTCTAGCGTTAAACCAAGAGGAGCTAACCTTAATTGAAGCACCTCAATGACAATTTGACATGCTCTGTACATTGGATGTGAATATCATTTGTAAAAAAATTTGTTTAATGGCTGGATCGTTCCTGACAAAGTTGTCATAGGGCCTCGTTTGTTGGATTATGTGCTTAAGTCCACCCAGAAAATAATGTTTACATTTGGGTTGGTGCCAGTATGTCCAGTCTTCTCATGGATCCTAGAAAAATGTATGGGTATTGGTTCATCTCCTGTGTAATTGATTTTTCATGGCTCAATAAAAAAAAGCTGCTTTTTGGAATGTGTGTGCTGATATCTACTTATTCTGCAACAGAGCAAATAATTCTAAAGCTGGCCATGCACTATGCAAATTTTGGCCAGTTCTTAATGAGCTGGACAAAATTTGCACAGTGGGTGTCCCTGTAGATAGCCTTCTGCCCGGCATCCCTCGATCAAAAGACTGAAGGAGCTGGCTTAAAAATTTTCGGACAGACGTTGTTTGCTGCCAACCAGTGGCCAGCGGCCGCTGTCAGAATACAATGGAAACGGCGGGAGATTCCTCTATCCACTCTGCTTAGTGTTGATGGAGGAATCTGCGATTCAGCCGGAAAGGCTGAACGAAAAAATAGTACAGTGTATGGCCAGCTTAAAGGAGAACTATGGGGTTAGGGTGTTTACCCATAGTTCTCCTAAGGGTAACGGGAGGACACAAACTAGCATCCTCCCGTCACCCAGAGCTACAGCTCGCGGTATACTGAAACGCCGCAGCCGGGACGGATCCCAACTTTACTGTCGAGATCCACCCAGCTGAGGGATTGACGGATCCCAACTTTACTGTCGAGATCCACCCAGCTGTGGCCTATCTAGAGGCAGAGCCAGCTGTACCCGCCCCCTGCCCCGTCCGTTCCGCCAGTCAGCGCTGGAGGATTGGACTGGGGAGGGGAGAATCCCTGCAGGGACCCGTGAGTGACAGTCACGGCTCACTGCAGGGATAGATCAAGAAGTGAGCGAGCGACGGTATGTGTTCGCTCACTTTCCGATCTATTGAGCCGACCTGTGACAGTTTCATTGTCACAGGTCGGCTAGAACTATGAGGCTGAGTCATTTTCACTCGCCTCATAGTTCTCCTTTAAGACGGACAAAGACAGCTAACAACCCAGGCGGTTCTAAACCCTCACCTCTCTAGGGCTGGACAGTGTAAACAAGCCTTGAAACCAGCATACTCCAGAGCATGAGTTTTAGCATATACAAGCATATTCCTAAACTTGTGTAGGTGGCAAGCAATGCAAAAGGCCAATATTCCCTATGGCAGCACCTGGATTCTGGGCAAAGTTAAGGAAGGCCAATAGTACTGACAAGGTCTCTGGTAAAGACCCCAAAAAAATATATTGTAGGTAATCTGGTTCTCAAGGAACGGGGTTATGCCAAGGGTCAAACAACTATTAAAAAAAAAAAAATCCCTACGACTGTAACAAAGTTATATTTCATTCAGCACACATTAAAGGAGTTTTAAAGTGAATCAGCAAAAACATTTATGAAGAACACAGAGCTGCCTAGAAATATGGACACTCCTTTTTAATCGGAAATATTTTAACTAGTATTTTGAAATGTAAATAACAACAATACAAAAGGGTGGCCACATTTTAAATCCCAACAGATGAACCAAAACAAAGCTTACTCATCCCAATCAAACAAAATTCTTACATAGTCTAGATCAGCCATTCACAACTAGAGTTTCTCCATGGGTTGCTCAGGATTCCCTGAGCAGTGGTAAACTGACTTCTTATCTGACAGTACCTGCGTAGTTCCAGGGACAACATCCCATCACAGATTGGGTAGCATGTTACTCTGATCTTTTTAGCTGCCTGTAAGGATGGCATTCTTCTCAGTGACCACCAATGTAAAGAGGAACTTCTCCAGTGACCACTGCTGTCTGGTCATTATTATTACTTTTGATAAATATTTTGTGATAATATTTTTAATCTAAATTGTTAGTGTTAAATAATTTTCAAACATGAGTGTTAATTACTCTAGGAATGCCATTTTTATTATTATTATATCTGACACTGATAACTTGCCATGAGCTGTAGATACAATTTTAATCAGGGGTTCCCTAAGAACTGAAAATTATGTAAAGGGTTTATTTGGGACAAAAAGGCTGAGAAGGAACGTTCTAGTAGGTGCCTTACCGTTGCTTTGCACCATAGACATTGCCAGTCTTGTAGGCGCAGCACACTGCCACAAGTCTTCTCACATACCGTGCACTTGGCACTAACAGTCAGGTTCCCCTCTAACCACTGGTGTGGCATTGATACCTGTAGAGGCCAAACACAATAACATGCTTTCTTTAATACAGGCTGTATAACAAAGTACAAATCTCAATGTGCCATGAGAAAAACAAGTCCGGCAAACTGATGCTGCCTTCAAAGCATACTAACCCCATCCTCATCCTCTATGATGTCTTTTCCAATAGAGGCCAAGGTAGTCCATTTGCAGTTGTTTGTAGCCCTCACGGCACACCGCTTATGAGACTTAAACTTGCACACTGCATAGAGTGAAAGAAGATAAAGAAAATCAGATTTCACAAAGCCAGATTTTGCAATAAAATGAAAATAATCATAAACAACCCACAAAATGTCTGCTAAAGCAGGGCTGAACAAATCCCACGAGCCAGGTAGTCAATGCTCCTTAAAAATGACAGCTGGTGACTAGTTTTTGAGGTTTTGTCTAGTTGTTGTAAATGGACCGATCTCCTAAAAACAATCCTGCTGGCTCCTGGATTCCATATTAATTTGTCCACTTCTGGCTTAAAACATCATCAGACTTGATGAAAACACTGTCTGCTCATGACAAGACATTTGACTCAGTCAGTTGCCTCTCACTGCTTCACACCGGGTGTAAAATGACGTTCGTGCACTCTAAAATACTGCAATTTATACGTTTGACAAGAACATTGTCAAATGTGCAAGTGCTGCCTAACATTTACTAAAATAACATCAAAATCAGAGTGCCTTCATCCTCAGATCACACTTGGAATGTTTTTCCTATTCTGTTCATTACACAATATAGTCCCACTGTTCTCTAGAAGTGAAAGATTTTTCTGATAATCAAATATAACCTTAGACACTAGAATTTCCCCAATCAGCATCATTTTATCTGCACACTGTATTATGCATTTTAAAATACAAAAAAAAAACCCTAAAAACTGAAACAACGCATTTTTATCAGATATTTACACAGGAAAAGAGAAAACCTGATGTGAAGAGATAAAAGAAAAGGCAATGTATTTATGTGTTTTCTTGTAAGACGGTTTTAGAACAATAAGCCAAGTACCGTACTTGGTACAAGTACAGATACTTTTACAGCTACTGGACTAGAGAATAACTCAAAAGTCAGCTGTCAGAGGCAGCTGTCATTTTTAAGGAGCATTGGCTACGGGGCTGCCGGGATTTATGCATCCCTGTTTTAATGTATGATTTGTTTTTTATATATATATTAGGGATGCACTAATACCCTTTTTCCAGACCAAGTACAAGTACCGATACTTGTTCTCACAGATACCAATTACCATACATTTTTGTTTATTGTCATGTGACAGTTTTTATAAAATAATACAGACTAATGATTTCAGGACAGTGGTGGAGCGCCAGGGCCCAGTCGCAGCTACAACGCTGGTAGTTCTCGTGAAAATGCCAAGTATTGGCACTGGTATCTGTGCATCCCTATAATAAACTGTTATTCTGTCAGCCATAGGAAAGCTCTGTAGATTGCATCTCCAGCCTGCTCTTTCCATAGACTTCATTATAACACTGAGATGGAAATAAATGTTTAGATCAACCAGTTCCCTAAGAATATGTGTTGCTAAAGGTTTTTCTCCATGCAAAGGTTAGATGACACACAACTGTACTAAACCTGTTTGCTTTGACTCATATTTTTGGCGCTGCCTATTAAAAGCTTCAGAATCAGGTAAATTATGAATAATACAAATCAGAGCAGTAGTTGTTCTGTATTGATTGCTCTGTGCATGTATAATCTGGGAAACGCAAAAAAAAAAGTATAACAGCATTTATGTGTCACTTTCAGTGGGTTGGAAGAATTATTTGCCTGGAAAAACAGGGTCACTTTCACAGCACTTGTTTCATCATAGTGGTTGTCCCAAAAAGCAAAAAACGACTGGACAGGGACCAGACATATGTGGTGCTTGCTGAGATACAGCCACTATATGGAAACCTTAAAGGCGGCCTGTACTACTCTATAGCCCACAGAGTAGGAAGCCAGGTCACACCATGTCACTGACTTCAAGTGTGCAGTCCTTTATGGCAAATGTGATCCTCTCTGCAGTGACTGCAATCTGACATTCGAATACTGGAATTCACTTTAATGACTCCCAATATAAAAAAAAAAAAAAAAATACTAGACAATGAAGAGTGCTACAATGGCACTTCACTGTATTCAAAGAAGAAGTCAGACAAAAACTTTACTCAGTAGCAGGATAGCAAAATGAAAACCTGTATGCCAGAGGAAGATAATTTGCTGTTATAATATAACTGGTCTACATTTGTATTTATGCCGAGATCCCCATTAAGGGACCTATACATTTTCCAGGATCCAGGAGATGACTGGACATTCTGGCACTAACCCAAATTTACAACCCCAATTCCCAAAAAGTTGTGATGTTGTGTAAAATCTACATAAAAACAAAATGTAATGATTTGCAAATCCCATAAACCCAGATTTTATTCACAAGAGAAAAAAACATATCAAATGTTTAAACTGAGAAAATGTACCAATTTAAGAATGAAATATGGTACTTTTGAAATTGATGGCAGCAACACATCTCAAAAAAGTTGGGACAGTGCAGCAAAAAGCTGGCAAAGTAAGTGGTACTAACATGGAAGAGCTGGAAGAACATTTTACAACTAATTAGGTGGATTGGCAACAGGTCAGTAACATGATTAGGTATAAAAAAAGCTGCGTCTAAAAATTGTCAAACAATCTCAGAATAATGTTCCTCAACGTAAAATTGCAAAGACTTTAAATATATCTTCATCTACAGTACATAATATCGTCACAAGATTCAGAGAATCTGGAGAAACTGCTCTGTGTGCAAGGGACAAAGCCAAAACGCAATATTAGATGCCCATAATCTTTGGGCCTTTTGGATGACACTGCATTCAAAACAGGGATACTACCGAAATCTGCACCCTAAAAAACAAGTAATATAAGGCAGCACCCCTAATTCTATCCTGACTGATTCCCTCTAAAATACTTTTTTACCTTCAGTCCACTGAGGAGACAAAAACACCTTTATTTTGGGCATAAATTTAAGGTTACCATCGCCCCGCAGCAGCTTTTTTTTTATCTATTAGAATTCTGTATTTTTTTATTTCTTACATTACATTTGTAAGCAAGAGCCATATCCAGATAATTCTATATTTGTAATAATCTCCCCCAATGCACAAGGAGCACCTAAACCAGGGTATTATATAAGAGAAGTGGTTTACATCTTTAAACTCAGGAGCTTAAAGTTAACACCTGCATAGCGTCCAGGGTTCAGAGGATTTGGGGGTGCGCTGAAACACAGAAAAGGGTAGGCCCAGCCACGTCTTTGTATGTGCTTTTGGCTTTTCATGTATATAACATGGGTACAAAAAATGAAAAAAAGGCCTCAGTCATGAAGGGGTTAATAACTGTCAGACATGACAAGATTTTACACCGCAGTTATAGAAGCATCTGTACAGTTGGATCATGTGTCCATTTTAAATGAGGTTTGCATCAATTGTTTCAAAGTAAGAAATAGAAGAATCAAAATAAATAATGAAAATGTTTTAGATTTGTCAATCTTTTACATGTTTGTCGGTAAAATTTGTAGAACTCACTGATTAAAGCAGTGGTTGTGAATTTATGAGGTATAGGGGGCCTCAACTGTGACCCTAACCTCTCCAAAAGGCCATATATAATATTCAGTATATAACCGAAGAGTGTCAGGCTTTAAACATATTAGAAGAGACAGTAGACACCCAACAGGTGTGGTTGGAGATTGAAAACACATTGCAGGAGACATTTAGAAACTAGGCACTTGCTACATGGGACTGCTGGAGATTACTGATATCACAGCTTCTTTTGCTATGAATATTCCCACTATTTCCATATTCCCACTACTGACTGCTAGGGCCTGTAAAGGGCTGCATAGTACGTGCCAAAGGGTTGCATGTGGCCCATGGGCTACATGTTGGGCATCAGAGGATCTACCAGCTGTAGACATACTGATGCAGATTTTTTTTTTCTGAAATTTTGCAAGATATGATATCTGAGAATTCTCTAAATAAGCAGCGTACCAAACAGATGCTGTGATCATATGCAGTTCAATTAATGATTTTGTATTTTCTGGTATTTAATAGCCATAGCTTTAAGGTACTGGCAGACTGCATGGAACTTTCACAGCACACAGAAGTGTACATTAGTCTCTTCCTCAGAGGAGGCAGCAAATACATCTTCCAAACACAGTCACATAACTACTGCCACACGCAGCTGGGCTCATTTGTGTGGAAGTCAGTTAACTTGCACATACGTTTTTGAATGGCAGTAAAAACTGCAGCATCCATGGGAAACCCACGCAAACCGAATGCAAGTATGACCCTTGTCAGCAGGAACCTAGCACTGCAAAGTTGACCATACACTGGTAGATTTTCAAATGAACTTTCATATGAAAAATCTTGTCAGAACATACAAAAATGCCATGAGAAACTTGTAGAATGCTGTTCAAAGTTTGTTTGATTTTAACATTCGATTTTTGAATGAATGAATGTGGGTAAAAACCACATTCACTGTTAGAAGTTTGTTTTGGAAAAAATTTCCACCCTGCTCCTTCCCTTTTATTTGCCACTAGGGTCGAAAATGATTGTCAATCTTTTTCCAAAAACACATTTTTCCGTTTCAAAATCTACCAGTGTACCAGCTTAAGACATGAATAATGACAACTGAGCCGCTGTTCTGCTATGCAATGTTAATGGTCTCATATAAGGCAGATTTTTCAGTATGTTGGATGTGTTTCTGCTACTATTTTACTTTTTAAAACTTTTTTTTATCTGCCACTACTATATTACTGCAAGATAAGAGCCACCACAAATAGAACTAATCTACAGCCAGCATAGAGTCATGTAAACTGCATCAGTGTTGTCAGAACCCACTGTTCAATTACAATACTATAATGACAGCGTAAACATTTAATCTTCAGTAAGGTAAGCAGGCTTTAGTAAATAGCGAGGAATCCCAGCCCTGCCCTGCCCTGTGGCAATAGATGACTCATTAAAGAAACTAACAGATACAGTACAAATTATATATTAATGCTAGCTACAATTAACTGAACGGTGCTTAACAGTCCATGTAACAGTTTTTGGTATTTATTTGATACCTGTCTGTCACCTTAATGCTCAACTCAACAAAAGTCAAACTTCACTTCAGGTTTGTCATATGAGAAGGACAGACTCAACATTATGACAGTAAAATCCTGTGACTGCAGAAACAGTTAGACCAAAATCAGAAAAGGCAGCATAGTGGCCTTGGGGATTGGTGCACTCGCCTTGCAGAACCAGAGTCCCAGGTGTAATACCTGCCAGGGATAATATCTGCACGGACTTTGTTATTGCTAGGTTTATGTTTCCTTTGGTTGTTCCATTTTTCTCCAAAAAATGCTTGTGTTTTAATCAGCTTCTGACCAAACTGGCCCTAAAAATCGTGTACCATTGTGTATATATAAATCAATGAGTTGCTTCGCACTCCAGCTATCTCTCAAAAGGTGCCGTCAAACACAGGAACCCGTCCTTAATTCCTTATATATAGTAACAAAAAATGTCCAGGTCTTGCATGCGGCACTCAATCTTCTTTCTTTGTTCATCAAAAAATAATCATGACATGATGTAAAAGGGCCCTTTTGTATCATGTCATGATCTTTTTTTTATCTTCACACAGAAACCAGCCTAAAGCTTGCACAGACCTACATATGGGATTTCAGTTGGTCTCGTCTTACATACCTTCACAGGAGAGTCCATGGGAGGTGACCCCAGAGAGGGCTTCACGGCACACATTGCAGTATGTGGGTCGAGCATGGGAGCAGGCATACCAGTTGTGCATTCCGGAGAAGTGGTCCACACTGTACTGGGCAGACTGGAAACATTAAAAATAAAAAAACATAAAACTGTAGATCATGCAGGTAAAGAAGAGTGCACACACAGGCACAGCAGGTCTGACTACTGCTTAGAGCACTTCTGCCTATCAGCGATTGTTATGCAAATGACAGGAGAAGTAACACTACCCTAAACTTAAGAGGTGAAACTATTTCCGGATTGCTCTTCTGCACAAGTAAAAAAAAAAAGAAAAAAAGTTGAACGTGCAGAATGAACTTGCAAATATCTTACATAACTTGCAATTATAACAAATCTGACAGCTTAGTCGCCAATTATACCCCAAATAACCTATAAATAGAAAGTAGCATGTCTGAATTCCTAAGAGAGAGAAATACTGCTCTGTCATTTTACCTGCAGAGCCCCAACCCCTCCCAATCTACTATGAATACCATGTGCATTGGCCCCTCCCAGGTCAATGACCCAGTATCACCTGCAATTTTCTTTCAAGCAGGAAACACCAATGTTTGCCAACCTGATCAGATTTTTTTGTCACTGGCTGTATAAAGGTTACTACCTCAAAGAGCTCACGGTTCTGTGCAGATTTGAGGGCCGCCATCCATTCCTCCATATCCTTCCTATTCTCCGCACTAAGGATCAGTTTGCGAAAGGGAGTGAACACCTGTAAAGAGAAGACGTGGGGATGAAATATAATTTAAGAGAAAAAACAGACTGAAGTCCGCTAAAAAAACAACAAGCACAACAGAGGGAGGAGGTGTGAGCAAATTCATTGGCAGGAGCTATTTGCTAAAGGCATGGAAGCCTAGAGTGCATGGTGGCACTGGAAAGACAAACAAGGGCTTGTCTATAAACCTCCAAAGTAAGGGAGAACTTACAAGCTCACGTTTGGAACACTAGGAAATTCAATAGCATAACTGACAAGGCACCCTGCTAAAATGAACGATGAAGTAGGAAAGTTCATACACAGTCTGAGCACCCTGAGCCTTTAGCATTGTCCAGCAGTACCATCGACAAGGCCAGCTAGCTTATTCATGTTTATGTGACTGTGAGGGGAACAGAGAGGGAGATAAGTGGTGCTGCTAGCAGCCCTTTTCTTAGGGTGGAATACAATCAGTCAGGAGCAGTTTTCTAATCACATCCCCGCACGTTAAAATTTCTTGAAGCCCAGGAAGATCATGTTCTGCATTCCTCCAGAAATAGAGTCATTACACCATTACTGCAACACTTCCTTGGATTATGTCATCGGGCCATTGTGTACTCCCATACAGCCCAGCAAGGGACTGCTGACAATAGTGCCTGCTGCAGGGTTAAGGGTTAAGGCAGTCTGATAGCAGGGGAAAACTCATTGCAGGAATTTGTAGATCCACAAGGGTTCACATTGCTCTCTATACCAGCCTTTCTCAACCAGGGTGCCATGCCACAGTGGTGTACCTCAGGGCTGCCTCAAAACGTTGTGGTTGTGGGACTGTGATGTGAAGCAGGGAATGAAGACTGATGTGATGGGGGCTCCTGATGTAATATGAAAGTGGGGCTTCAGATGTCAAAGGGGGGCTTCTGATGTGAATGGGGCTACTAATGCAAAGGGTAACTCTGATGTGAAAGGAGGGCACTTCAATGTGAAAACCACTTGTTTGTGTGTTTTTGCATTGTAAAATCGATGACATTTTAGAATGGGATGCCGTGACAAAAAAAGGTTGAGAAACACTGCTCTATACGATGTCATGTGGTGAGTTGGAGGTAAAGAAATCTTTACCTTTTAAAGTGAACCTGTGTTCAGACTTTACATATTCACATATTCTGAACAAGAAATAAAAGCACTTTGAAGAAGTCTCTCATTCACTGAAGAGGGCCTTCTTCAAAACTCATTTCCTCTTTTCTTTTAAAGAGCAAAACAATTGGCAGCCTGCCAGCCCTCTAATGACCCGGTGGCTAATATGCGCATTTCTGCCTTACTCGGCCTTAGTCATAGCTAGTTGTGTTCTAACACCAACCCTACTAAAATAGGACGCCAGTGAGCTGGGTCCACCAACAATTTTTACTGTTACTGCAACACTGAGGCTGATCATGTGTTTATTGCAGCTGAACCATTCACTAAGCACTCGGGAGGAGGAAAACCTAAAAGGAACATGTCAAGTGTTACTGCAGGTAAGGCTTCACAGTGAAATGTTCTAAAATCCTTGGAATATAAACTAAAGTGAATGGAAACCTTAACAATGAACTACTATTATTGCCTTTTGGTCTGTTAAGTAGACCATTGGAATAATTTTGCTATACTTCTTTTGAGCTGAAAGTCACATTTCCTGTATTATCTCAAATAGGCTATTTAGTCCTCCAAGTTCTTACCTTGGACTGCAGAATAATTAGCTTTTAAGTTGTAGTAAGCTGACAGTAGTAGTTGTTGAGTAGCTTTGCATTGCACTTGGTGATGTAAGGCGTGGATGCAGCTGCTCGGCCATGGAAACCCATTCCATGAAGCTCTCTAACCAATGTTTTTGTGCCAATCTGAAGGCCACACGAAGTTTGGAGGTCTGTAGCTATTGACTCTGCAGACAGTTGCGCTTCAGCATGCGCTGACCCCGCTCTGTCATTTTACGTGGCCTACCACTTCATGGCTGAGTTGCTGTTGTTCCCAGTTGCTTCCACTTTGTTATAATACCACTAACAGGTGACCGTGGAATATTTAGTAGCAAGGAAATTTCACGGATGGAGTTATTGCACAGGTGGCAACATATCACGGTACCACGCTTGAAATCACTGAGCTCCTGAGAGCGGCCCATTCTATTACAAATGTTTGTAGAAGCGTCTGCATGTCTAGGTGCTTGATTTTATACACCTGTGGCCATGGAGGTGATTGGAACACCTGAATCCAATGATTTGGAGGGGTGTCCCAATACTTTTGGCAATATAGTGTATATACTTTAAAGTACTTTAAACCCAGTCACTAAAATCTCATATATTCTTTAAATAAGGGTTTATTAAAGGAGAACTATGAGGTGAGTGCTTTTCACTCACCTCATAGTTCTAGCCGACCTGTGACAATGAGATACCGGGTTCGCTCGCCTCTCGATCCTGTCACGGCTCTCTGCCGTGACGGGGGAGGGGCTGGATTCCCCTCCCCCGCTCCGATCTGCCAGCGCTGACTGGCGGAAGGGACGGGGGAGGGGGCAGGTACAGCTGGCTCTGCCTCTAGCAGCTGGGCGGATCCCGTCATCTACGTCGGGATCCGCTCCGGTGTCTCAGTATACCGCGAGCTGTAGCTCGCGGTATACTGAGCTTAGGGTAACGGGAGGACGCTAGTTTGTGTCCTCCCGTTACCCTAAGGAGAACTA
>NW_017306980.1:136598-151856 GCF_000935625.1 Nanorana parkeri | reverse complement strand
TTATCTTCACACAGAAACCAGCCTAAAGCTTGCACAGACCTACATATGGGATTTCAGTTGGTCTCGTCTTACATACCTTCACAGGAGAGTCCATGGGAGGTGACCCCAGAGAGGGCTTCACGGCACACATTGCAGTATGTGGGTCGAGCATGGGAGCAGGCATACCAGTTGTGCATTCCGGAGAAGTGGTCCACACTGTACTGGGCAGACTGGAAACATTAAAAATAAAAAAACATAAAACTGTAGATCATGCAGGTAAAGAAGAGTGCACACACAGGCACAGCAGGTCTGACTACTGCTTAGAGCACTTCTGCCTATCAGCGATTGTTATGCAAATGACAGGAGAAGTAACACTACCCTAAACTTAAGAGGTGAAACTATTTCCGGATTGCTCTTCTGCACAAGTAAAAAAAAAAAGAAAAAAAGTTGAACGTGCAGAATGAACTTGCAAATATCTTACATAACTTGCAATTATAACAAATCTGACAGCTTAGTCGCCAATTATACCCCAAATAACCTATAAATAGAAAGTAGCATGTCTGAATTCCTAAGAGAGAGAAATACTGCTCTGTCATTTTACCTGCAGAGCCCCAACCCCTCCCAATCTACTATGAATACCATGTGCATTGGCCCCTCCCAGGTCAATGACCCAGTATCACCTGCAATTTTCTTTCAAGCAGGAAACACCAATGTTTGCCAACCTGATCAGATTTTTTTGTCACTGGCTGTATAAAGGTTACTACCTCAAAGAGCTCACGGTTCTGTGCAGATTTGAGGGCCGCCATCCATTCCTCCATATCCTTCCTATTCTCCGCACTAAGGATCAGTTTGCGAAAGGGAGTGAACACCTGTAAAGAGAAGACGTGGGGATGAAATATAATTTAAGAGAAAAAACAGACTGAAGTCCGCTAAAAAAACAACAAGCACAACAGAGGGAGGAGGTGTGAGCAAATTCATTGGCAGGAGCTATTTGCTAAAGGCATGGAAGCCTAGAGTGCATGGTGGCACTGGAAAGACAAACAAGGGCTTGTCTATAAACCTCCAAAGTAAGGGAGAACTTACAAGCTCACGTTTGGAACACTAGGAAATTCAATAGCATAACTGACAAGGCACCCTGCTAAAATGAACGATGAAGTAGGAAAGTTCATACACAGTCTGAGCACCCTGAGCCTTTAGCATTGTCCAGCAGTACCATCGACAAGGCCAGCTAGCTTATTCATGTTTATGTGACTGTGAGGGGAACAGAGAGGGAGATAAGTGGTGCTGCTAGCAGCCCTTTTCTTAGGGTGGAATACAATCAGTCAGGAGCAGTTTTCTAATCACATCCCCGCACGTTAAAATTTCTTGAAGCCCAGGAAGATCATGTTCTGCATTCCTCCAGAAATAGAGTCATTACACCATTACTGCAACACTTCCTTGGATTATGTCATCGGGCCATTGTGTACTCCCATACAGCCCAGCAAGGGACTGCTGACAATAGTGCCTGCTGCAGGGTTAAGGGTTAAGGCAGTCTGATAGCAGGGGAAAACTCATTGCAGGAATTTGTAGATCCACAAGGGTTCACATTGCTCTCTATACCAGCCTTTCTCAACCAGGGTGCCATGCCACAGTGGTGTACCTCAGGGCTGCCTCAAAACGTTGTGGTTGTGGGACTGTGATGTGAAGCAGGGAATGAAGACTGATGTGATGGGGGCTCCTGATGTAATATGAAAGTGGGGCTTCAGATGTCAAAGGGGGGCTTCTGATGTGAATGGGGCTACTAATGCAAAGGGTAACTCTGATGTGAAAGGAGGGCACTTCAATGTGAAAACCACTTGTTTGTGTGTTTTTGCATTGTAAAATCGATGACATTTTAGAATGGGATGCCGTGACAAAAAAAGGTTGAGAAACACTGCTCTATACGATGTCATGTGGTGAGTTGGAGGTAAAGAAATCTTTACCTTTTAAAGTGAACCTGTGTTCAGACTTTACATATTCACATATTCTGAACAAGAAATAAAAGCACTTTGAAGAAGTCTCTCATTCACTGAAGAGGGCCTTCTTCAAAACTCATTTCCTCTTTTCTTTTAAAGAGCAAAACAATTGGCAGCCTGCCAGCCCTCTAATGACCCGGTGGCTAATATGCGCATTTCTGCCTTACTCGGCCTTAGTCATAGCTAGTTGTGTTCTAACACCAACCCTACTAAAATAGGACGCCAGTGAGCTGGGTCCACCAACAATTTTTACTGTTACTGCAACACTGAGGCTGATCATGTGTTTATTGCAGCTGAACCATTCACTAAGCACTCGGGAGGAGGAAAACCTAAAAGGAACATGTCAAGTGTTACTGCAGGTAAGGCTTCACAGTGAAATGTTCTAAAATCCTTGGAATATAAACTAAAGTGAATGGAAACCTTAACAATGAACTACTATTATTGCCTTTTGGTCTGTTAAGTAGACCATTGGAATAATTTTGCTATACTTCTTTTGAGCTGAAAGTCACATTTCCTGTATTATCTCAAATAGGCTATTTAGTCCTCCAAGTTCTTACCTTGGACTGCAGAATAATTAGCTTTTAAGTTGTAGTAAGCTGACAGTAGTAGTTGTTGAGTAGCTTTGCATTGCACTTGGTGATGTAAGGCGTGGATGCAGCTGCTCGGCCATGGAAACCCATTCCATGAAGCTCTCTAACCAATGTTTTTGTGCCAATCTGAAGGCCACACGAAGTTTGGAGGTCTGTAGCTATTGACTCTGCAGACAGTTGCGCTTCAGCATGCGCTGACCCCGCTCTGTCATTTTACGTGGCCTACCACTTCATGGCTGAGTTGCTGTTGTTCCCAGTTGCTTCCACTTTGTTATAATACCACTAACAGGTGACCGTGGAATATTTAGTAGCAAGGAAATTTCACGGATGGAGTTATTGCACAGGTGGCAACATATCACGGTACCACGCTTGAAATCACTGAGCTCCTGAGAGCGGCCCATTCTATTACAAATGTTTGTAGAAGCGTCTGCATGTCTAGGTGCTTGATTTTATACACCTGTGGCCATGGAGGTGATTGGAACACCTGAATCCAATGATTTGGAGGGGTGTCCCAATACTTTTGGCAATATAGTGTATATACTTTAAAGTACTTTAAACCCAGTCACTAAAATCTCATATATTCTTTAAATAAGGGTTTATTAAAGGAGAACTATGAGGTGAGTGCTTTTCACTCACCTCATAGTTCTCCTTTAATAAACCCTTATTTAAAGAATATATGAGATTTTAGGGACTGGGTTTAAAGTACTTTAAACCCAGTCCCTAAAATCTCATATATTCTTTAAATAAGGGTTTATTAAAGGAGAACTATGAGGTGAGTGCTTTTCCCTCACCTCATAGTTCTCCTTTAATAAACCCTTATTTAAAGAATATATGAGATTTTAGGGACTGGGTTTAAAGTACTTTAAACCCAGTCCCTAAAATCTCATATATTCTTTAAATAAGGGTTTATTAAAGGAGAACTATGAGGTGAGTGCTTTTCCCTCACCTCATAGTTCTCCTTTAACCCTTGCAGTGGGGCTACCCCCACACTGCAAGGGTTAAGTACTCATTTTTGTCTAGGTTCAAAAATAAGAAAGGTTATACTCAAGCAAAGCGTGGAGCCGGCTGGCTGTCACAGCGCTCCCACCAGCCTGTCTCCTCCACTGCAGCATTGTAATGTTCCTCAGCATCCTCACGTCTACAAACTGTGTATAGAATGTGATCATTTATGGGACTTTAGATCGTTACAGATGACTGCACCTGGACAAAAACGAGCAGTTAACCCTTGCAGTGTGGGTGCAGCCCCACTACAAGGGTTAATACAATGTTTCCTAGAGTTCTTCTTTAACTTGTTTTTTCCAAAGTAATTTTTAATCCTTTTAATTCTGCAGCTTTCATGATAAAATGAAGACCCTTGTTTAGGCATTTCCTCTGATGAGGTCACAATAATCTGTCTTCTGACTGCTCATCTGTGTTGTCACCCTGTCTGATACGCTTCTGGTGGAGACTACAAGTGGCCATGTCAATGCTTATGTTCCACTGTTGTTAACCATCAGGGAGCCCCTCGAACAATTACATGCAGAAATGGTTATAAGAAACACTTGAGATGCAAAAAAAAGATAAAAAGGTTGAAAAGCAGCAAAATGTTTTCACGTTTAGAATTACATCTACTGTTGAGCTCTTCTACACAAAGTAGTAAAGACAATTTACAGAGGAAACAGTGAACGTAAAGAAAAACTGTGGAATTGTAAACACTTGAAAAGAGAGCCAGCTTCTTTTATTCAAACAGAACAAACACTACTTCTCCAAACACAGAGCAGAGTGCGGAGCTAAAAATAAAAGAAGAAAACCACAGAGTATTTACAAGAAGCATTTCCTAATCCTTGACTGACACCATGGGAACCTTGTGCGTTACAAGGAACTGTATCCCAGCAGCTGTCATTTTATAGAATAGAAGTTTGAGAATAGTACATAATAGTCTGAATTGTTCTACTTTCACTCTTTTGTGTATCTGTAAAGCCCAGGTCATGTGCCACTTGTGTATGCAACTCTCGACCTTAGACCAATTAGAAAAAGAACCATTTACCTATACCAGGGGTGCCAAAAATGTTTGTGTTGAGATCTACTTTTCAAATGACGAGCTACGTGAGATCTACCAAAGGAAAAAAAACCTCCCTCACTCTCTCTCTCTTGCCTGTCTCTCCTCTCTCTCCTGGCTGTCTCTCCTTGCTCATCCTCCTGGCTGTCTCTCCTCTCTCTCCTGGCTGTCATTCCTCATTTTCTCTCTGGGCAGTCTCTCCTTGCTCTCTCCCCTGGTTGCCTCTCCTCTCTCTCTCTTTCTTGGCTGTCACTCCCCTCTCTCTCCTGTCTGTCTCTCCCCTCTCTCTCCTGTCTGTCTCTCCCCTCTCTCTCCTGCCTGTCTCTCCTCACGATCTCTCCCCTGGCTCACCTTGCTGTATTTTGCAAACAGTGCAGTGTAACAGGCTGTGTAAAGCAACATTCTTTGATGTAATACATAGCACTTCAACCACCAGTATCCACCAGAAAGGTGTCAGGGAGCTTGGCTCAGCAGACGCAGGCTAATAGGTAATCATGTGTTCCCTGCTAAAAAAAATATACCAAAATGGAATAAAGGGGCCACCATTCACACCCTTCAGGATCTACCAGCATCAGCTTTGAGAGCTACTGGTAGATCACGATCTACCTAATGGGAACCCCTGACCTATACTCTCTGGACACGTTTTTGTAGCTAGTTCTCTATCTATGTACACAACATTTCATCTATGCCCATAGATCTCAGCTTGTGTATTAAGCATTTATGTGGTACTGTGTCAAAAGCTTTTGCAAAATCCATGTACACTACATCCACCGGCCCCCCTCCATCCAGATCTCTAGTAGGTTGGTCTGACAAGAACGGTCCTTCCTAAATCCATGTTGATTATCACTTATACCGTTGGCAGGAACAAAATCCACTAAATAGCCCTTTATCATTTGCATACTATTGTTGCAAAATGTATAGTTTGCATACTATTGATTTTAGACTGACTGGTCTGTAGTTCCTCGATTGGCATTTTGAACCTTTTTTGAATATTAGTTTCTTGAATATTAGTACTACCGTTGCCTTATGCTAATCACTTGAAACCCTTCCAGTCAATATGGAGTCCTTGAAAATGAGGAATAATCGTCTCGCTATAACCTGGATAAGCTCTTTAAGTACCCTAGGGTGCAGATTATCTGGTCTTAAAGATTTACTCACATTAAGTTTTAGTCTTTGCTGAACCCCAGCTACCGTCAAACACTGCGGTATATTACGAACTAAGCTACTCACATTTTTTTTTTTTTTATTATTCTTTATTTATACAGGCACACCAACATAGTACAGAAGTGTGAAACAGTAGGGCCTCATGGACCGGCATATTGAAACATATACAGAAATCCAGCTTATGCATCACACAGCCGCGCCCGGCGTGGTCAGTCCCTTCCACTCATACATAGTGCAATAAAACCATCGATCTGTACTAGAGGTCAGCATGCATTTCCACTTTTCTTTTTTTTTAAACTAACCATGAAACCTAACTTGAACCCCGAGCCAGGGGATACCATCCCTCACCTTGAGCAGATAGCCCCCCCATATGCTCGGGTTCAGCTACAGGATAGTTACAACAAGGAAGAGAGATAAAGAAAGAGAACACAAAGACAAAACAAGACGACAACAAAAGAGGGGGAGACGACAGATCCCAGTACCCGTGCCCTGGGTGTGAACGCCGCACTACACTCAGCGTGCATCACACCGGACGAATGTGTTATTATGAAAGGTGTTCCCGCTGCCGAAGTGCTACTCCAGGTCGGCTCGAGGGAAATCCACCGACTCCCGGAACTGATACCAGGCCGCCCAGGAGCAAGCGAACTTATGCTGGGTTTTGCGCATCGAGGCTGTAAGATCCTCCATCAGTCTGATCTCCTCCACTCTCCGCACCCACATCTCCACCGAGGGAGTTCTGGATTGTCTCCATAACACCGGAATGCATGCACTAGCCGCGTTCAATAGGTGTATCAACAGCAAGCGTTTATACGTTTTACGTGAGAGTGGTGCCAGGTGGAGGAGATAGCTACTCACATTTTTATTATATCCAATAAACACGCCTTTTCTTGAGTGTATACGGAGGAGAAAAATGAATTTAATACCTCAGTCTTCTTCCTGTCATTTGTGATAAATCTTCTCTGCTCATCAATTATCGGGCCTACCTGCTTCTTTGTTACCTTTTTACTGTTTATATATTGGAAGAATGTTTTTGAGTTCATCTTTTCCGGACTGTGGCGATATGTTTTTTCGTAATCTATTTTAGCTGCCCGGAGTGCACTTTTATATCTCTTATTGCATTCCTCGTAGTTCTGAAATGCCATTGCAGTCCACTCCATCTTATATTTTCTAAATGCCAGCTTCCTCATTGATATGTTGTTTCGCCGTTTCATTTAGCCATGCAGGTTTTGCTCTCGATCTTTTATTTTTGTTGCCCAATGGTACGCACTTGCTATTGGCATTGTGCAATGTATTTTTAAAACCATCCCACTTCTCATCAGTGTTCATTGATAGAAACAATTTGTCCCATTTAGTGGAATACAATAGATGATGCAGCTTCTCAAAATTTACTGTTGATGTTTCCCAGCTTTTGATTTGACCTTCAGCAAAGTCAGGATCACGTGATACAGCCTTGCTATCATCATATAGGCTTCACCACCAGGAGCCTTGGGTCTGCCTCTCCTATGCTGTCATTGGGGATTCCAATCGAGTGCCTATCTACAGATCTAATTTTTGCCCTTTCGTAAGGTATGTCCAATACATTTACGCTCTCGGATCTCTGTTGCAACCGGTTTTTGGTGGCACCGGCAGACAAGCTCTATATTAGAGATCCAATTTTGTCGCCACCAGGCATGATTGATGTATCACAGGCAGCGGTTTAAAAAAAAAACCTGGAGTTTTTCTCTAAATAAGACATCCATTTTCTTGGATTTGTCCAGCTCTGGGCTAAAATTAATTTCATATGTTCTCAAAGCTTGAAATATCAACACAGGCAGCTGAATGAAAGTTTCACATTTACCACTATTTCCTGTTACACGTTACAAAAATAGTTTGATTAAATTCTAAACGTCGGTGGCTTGAGAAAATATAAATCAAGTGTATAGCAGACAGAAATGCGTGGAGCATCTTTCCACACCTCCTGCACAGGAAGTATCGTTAACCAGTATGGATACATGGAACCATACATGGAAACACTACAAAGCAGTACAAAAAGAAGAAATCATAATTGTTTTCTAAGCATACTGTATAATGAAAGAGGACAAAATACAACTGTGTCTATTATTTATACAGATCCTTTTTGCACTTAGAATTTTAGCAGGTTTAGGCTGGCCATACCGTTGCTTTGTAAATGGACCCTATTGATAAACAGTCCCTTGTGCTACATAGTTGTTGGCAGATTTAAACAGGGCAACGTGTCAGAGTATATTAAAAGCCAACCCCCTGACACCATGCACCCTGCCACTACATTCCTCCATTGGAGCCAGAAGTCAAACCCACAAACCAGTTTAAGTTCTGTGTCAGATGCGGAAGGAGCTTATTCAGTGAGGTCCTCCTCACGTGATGATAGGGCCCGGAGATTAGCAGCTCAGGTTGAGAACTGCATCCTGGGAAGAGTCTCTATGCATCCCCATACTTTGAAGGACTCTAGGTATTTTACAAGGGCAGAAGAGGGAGTGGCAGAGGAGTCTGAAGAAGATAAGTCAGCCGAAGGTTGGGCCTTCAAGAGACGCTTACCATACTTTATTTTTGATTGAATTGTGGGACAAAAGCAAAGTAAGGAAATGAATGGCAAATGCAGCAACAAATCCAAGTGTGCAGTACTCCGCAGATTCCAATTCAAGATCGAAATGCTGTATTCCAGTTCATGAGAAATTCTTTCCAAATGCATGGCAGAGGTAAAACACAAAAGCATGTGTATTTGAACCCTTAAAGAGGGCATGGATTCTTAAAGCAGTGCTCAAAAAAGGCAGGCATTAAACAAAGGACTAGTCACCAGTATTGCCAGTGATCTCCCTGCTGCTGATCTTTCCCCGTTACTCACTTACTATGCCTTGTTTTGCACTCAGCATGGAGGCGCCATCGTGGTGGTGGCAGGGCCTTTGCTTCCTGCTGTTAGAGCCTCCAGCAAGGACAACAGTGAGCAGCAAAGTAACAGTAAGTGGTAACAGAACGGGCTGGAAGTAGACAACATTTTTTTTATATTGCCAGGCCCAGGACTGTGTATTAGCTTCTTTCCCATTTCAAGTAAAAAGATGTAAATTGGCACTTAGTCATTTCAGCAGCTCCTCAATCTAAAACTATATTGTACCTTTAAGTTTAAACCGGTCTTCTTTACAGCTAACTGCTGATTCCTAAGTTAGCCCAAACATACATTTTATATTTGTTAAACCTTGGTCTTGGAACAGGTTCTAATTGCTTATTACAATACAGATGAAACATAAAAGCAAGCATTCAAAAAGAGCCCTAATGGCAGACCTACAAAAAAATCTGCCAAGTTGACATTCCCACCTCTATGACTCTGTAACAATCAATCTCATTCATTATAAAGATGATTATCAGTTAAGTGTAATTAAAGGCTATGTGTCACAGCTCTGCAGCAAGAACAACTTTTATAGTCACAGGCATGCAGAGAATGTCTGCTCTACATGTGAAGGTCGTGCTATTAACCCACTTCCTGACCTATCAAGCACTGCTCTGTCAACCATATATGCCAATTCTTCTAGAAGGTGTGGACTGAAAAACAAACCACAGTAATAAAACCACTCCTTCGTTGAGAAGACTTCTGCCACGGTTCAGCCGACAAAAACCACAGAGGCTAAAAATAACTTAGCTTAACTTTTGTTATAGAACATCATCACAACGCGAGGAAACCAAGCTAAATAAATCTATACAATTACCTCAGAAAGTATTCTAAAGAAAACTGCAGTGGGTTTACAGAAACAAATAACCACACAAAAATATTTCGAACAATCAAGAAACATGCCATGAGTATCTGTATTAAAAGTTGGACCACTGTACACATGTGAACACATAAACAGGTTCAGGAGCAGTGTTCACCTTCCTTCAACATGTGTTGAAGTCTCTTCTTCTGCATGTTAAATGCAATCCTCACTTTTTCAGTACAACTTTCTGTAATAATACAAACGCTTTCATGTATGTTGGAGGTGGGTCATGCAAAAAGAAGGCATTTCTTTCTTATTTCATGTATTTATATAACCATGTCATGTGACAACAGCACTAGTAGAGTACACAGATCTAGTCACACCAGTTCCTTCATGCTAAGAAGAAAGCATTACATAAACACCATCACTGTGCCAGTCAAAAATGTCTTCTGGGCTAGTTGACATGCCAGAAATGTGTCAATATTGTGGTGACATATACCCTCCTTCATGAAGCTCTCAAGGCTTCATTTTTCAGTGCCGACTGCCATGTAACTTTGATGGCATTCATTATTATGTAAAATCCAGGTAATTTACTAAATATATTTAAACAGAAGGTGTGCAGGAGAGAAACATGCAGCTAACTTGCTATTTTTATAGTATAATCTGTCGCCTCCTATGTCTCCTTCAGTCTAAAACTATGCCTCGAACTTTCCTTGGAGTCCATTGAGGGACACAGGAACAGTAGAAAATCATATACAACTGGGTTTTACTGCTGCCTTCAGTAGGTTTGGACACAAGCAGAATAGGCATTAAGCCAGCCCACTGTATAATACTGCCTCTGCTTCATCATGCATCAGGTTTGTAAACAAGCAATATTTGGAGGGGCAGAACCAGTGTCCCCCAATCTCCATTGGGGGAAACTGGTCCCGCCCCTCCAAATGTATGCTGGTATGCCATTCACATGGCATTCCTGACAATAGATGGAGTCTAGGAGCAAAGGAATTTCTAAATATCACTCCAAATCTCCAGGCAGCATTGCCTTAGGTCTCACACTGCAGATATACAGCTATGAGGCTGTATACACAGCAGAGTCTAGGCACACTCACACACCAGGAAGTGCACTGATATTTTGTAGGAAGAATTTCAGAAAAAAATTACATTTTCAAGATACAGCTCAAGCACAATGGACACTTCTAAACTTTAACCAGTTACCGTCTGGAGCAATTTCTTGCTTTTTGCACACACATGGTCAAATCTGAATTTTTGGCTAGAAAACAGCTTCAGACCCCCAAACAATTATATATTTTCTGAAAACACGGGCCCCGTAGAATAAATAAAATGCTAGTTGCAATTTTTTATGTTGCACAGTATATCTTTATACATTGTATCATATACATTTTGTATTAAATTGCATCACATTGTATCATATTATATACATTACAGGCTTTTGGTTTTGATTGCGTCTGTGCACATTTTTAAAGGGACAAATCTTAAAGGGACCCCTCCCCATTCAGAGACGGGGAAAGACAAGTGGCAGAAAACCACAACAACAGAACACATTTTCTTTTAGTTTTCTATTTTGTTGTCTGTAATGTGAAAACACCCTACAGATGCTTGTGTACTGAAACATTTGAACATCACATTGACAGCGGTAAGAATTAATGAAAGAATATTACATTTTAAATGCAGTTAGTGGGAGCAAACACCATGCAGAGTGAATTGGTGGTCAGTGACAAGCATCTGCTCACTTATCACACAGGTACCACATGTGGAGTTCTATATAAAGCTTGATACATACGGTGAAACTGTTGTTTAGGTTCTTGGTGCTTGACTCAGCAACACTGGCGTCTGTTATGTCAACCTCTTCGAATATGATAGACTGCAAAACAAAAAGGCACAAGACAAGTGTTACATCAACGGTACAAATCTAATAGGATGGCCTATAAGAAACAACTCGTAAAAGGTGTATAGAAATAGTTTGACAGAAGGGTCATTTATAGAAATAAGAACACTGACAAGTTGCTGTACTGTACACTGATTGTAGCATCTAACGTACATATGCTGTCACTCACGCAGCTGGGTGGATCCAGACAGTATTGTAGGGATCTGTACCGGCTGCAGCGTCTCAGTATATACTGAGCTTTGGGTGATGGGAGGACGCTAGTTTGTGTCCTCCCGTTACCCTTAGGAGAACTATGGGGAAAAGCCCTAACCCCATAGTTCTCCTTTAAGCTGACCATGATAGTATAATTTACATTACTTACACAGCCATACAACATAGTGTAAAAACATTTAACCTGAAAATAATGATGTAAAAGCGCTGAGCATTTCACATGGCTGCCAGAATACCAAACTATTAATATAGGTTTCCTGGTAAGCTGGTTATGTGACCTGTGATGCCAGTAATCTCGCTACGGCCCATAACTGATTTATCTTTTTTATAGTTTCACAAGACTTCAGAGACAGGGAGGACAACAGGAAACCTGGCTATAACCTTTCTCTATAAAGTACTAACAATACTGTCCAATAGGGAGCATTGGGGTATTATAAAGAGTTGTCAGTTTATTTTCATGAAATACAGCTTCAACTTTTTTTATCCTTTGTTGCATCACAGTGCTGTTAATCTTCTGCTGCCTCTTCAAAGCCACTTCCTGTCTACATGCATGTACTCCAGCAACTTCTGCACATCATTTGTAAGGCTGGGTTCACACCTGGGCGTACTATAGGCGCATTTTTTCAGCTTGTTTTTTAGTTCAGTGAAACGCGCGTTCGACGCTCGTTTGTATACCTCCCTGGCGGTATGATTTTTTTTCTTCCTTTATTTTATCTATCTTTTTTTCTGGTTTTTATTTTTCTTTCAAACTTCCCGCCGCTTCCGCCCCCCTGCGACACGGACACTCGCAAGGGCCAGGAGACACAGCGGGGATCACGGACAAGGTAAGACCTACGCTGTATTCCCGAGTGTGGCTCGGGGTTTACCACTTTGTTAGCCTCGAGCCGCACTCGGGAATACCAATGGATACGCGCGGAAATACGTCCCAAAGAAGCTCCTGTACTTGTTTGGGCGTAGGGCGCTTTTCAGCGCGCTTTCCATGCCCATAGGAAATTATGGGATTTCACTTGCTGAGCGTTTTTCAGCGCTTCGATCAGCGCTGAAAAACGCCCAGGTGTGAACCCGGCCTTAGAATGGGATTACCAATTGTGGAAAAGGTCTGCGCATTGTGCATTGGCATGATTGCTTGTAGTCCCCACTGGGAGAGTACATCACATGGGTGACAATGCGGGCAGCACAATGGCGTAGTGGTTAGCGTTTCTTACAGCACAGGGGGTCCCTGGTTCAAATCCCAGCCAGGTCACTGTCTACAAGGAGTTTGCATGTTCTCCATGTGACATGCTGGCAGGTTAATTGGCTCCTGTCTAAATTGGCCCTGTATGTAAGCTCCTTGAGGGCAGGGACTGATTTAAATGTGCACTGTGTAAAGCACTGCGTAAATTGTCAGCACTATATAAATACCAATAATAATAAGATCTCAACTGCTAGACGGGACAGAGCATTGTCCCACCATAATAAGTGTCTAGAAAAGGACCTTCACAGCGGATCACAAGGTATTCTTTTTAATGAAAGCTGAAGAAGATTTAAAAAATATAAAAAAAATAAGTTTTAAATGAAATGATGCAAAAACCATCCGTACCAATATTCAAAGAAATTAAATAATATCAGACAGAAAGTTGTAATACCTAGAAAAATGGGCAGTTGTGGATGCCACAAAGTTCCATTATACATGATGATCACAATGATGCCAAGAGAGTTTCCAAAATCCAGGCTGTTGGTCTACACAATGAGCAGCCACTGCTATCAATACTTTCGGGTGTTTTTTTTTAATGGAGTGGCTCCAGGTACTAAAACCCAAAAGGTTCGGGCTGACTTAAGCTGGCCCTGCTGGCTCTCAAAACACCTGAACAATGAGTGCATCCAATCAGATTGTTCAGGTATTATGAGACTAGGAAGATACTGAAACTTGGCCCGGTGGGAGATTCCTCCATCCACACAGTTTAGCATAGATGGTGGAATCTGATGCATTTTTTCCATCTGACCACAGAAAATCTGCAGAAAATCTATAGGTGTATGGCCAGCTTTACTTGCTCACCCACACCCAGTATCGGTAATGACCTTACTTATTGTTGCTATCCTGCACTATGAATCCCAATATCCACGCTTTATATATGTCTCCACACAGATATTGTAATATAAACACACTACAGACTCAAGTTTGTTCACAAACATTCTTTATTGGGATCTATTTACAATGACAATAATTCATAAAATCATACTGATCCATAAAAAGTATATTTTGAGGGCACTTTCACATTTCACACAATTACTCTTGCATATTTTTGTTACTATTTGTATACTGGATATATATGTAAAAAAAAAAAAAAAAAAAAAGTAATAAAAAATGTAAGAAGCATCAAAAAAATTAAAGAAAACATTATTTTAAAGTCCCCGCCCCCCACATACACACGCACCTACGTGTGGAAAACGAAGATTGCGCCTATTGTGCCGCACATATTAAATATCGCCACAGACGTCGGAGTGAGAGCAATAATTTTAGATCCATTAATCACTGATGATACTAAATCGATGAGCAGTAAAAGCGGTTTAATCGTCGCCTATGGGTGTTTTTTGCGATTTTGCGGGCACAAGCAATTTTAAGGCTTGACATGTTTGGTGTCCATTTACCCGACGTGACCCCGAATTTTATGTTTTACTAAAAATATGGGTAAGAATAAATGTTTTATAATGTAGGGAAACTTTTTTTTTGTTTTGTTTTTTACATTAACGGTACTTTTTTCATTATATAGTAAAAAAATATATATATAACACCCCCCCAGTGGTGATTATATACCTCCAAAAGAAAGCTCTACCTGTCCCCAAAAATGTTTACTTGTGATCCTAGTTCATTTTATTACTTCATTGCTGTGCTGTATGTGTATAGGCCAATGCCTTGGAGTTTGGTTCACACTTGTGGGCACACTGGCCAGCTGGGAAGATTTTAGAAGAAAGGTTCGATGTCAATTGGCAGGCTGCACAGTGATGTTCCCTTTACATGTAAGTATAACCTATTTAAAAATTGATAGGGCAGAACAAGTTTCTTGGGCAAACTCACCGGCCCAAGTGACTTCGTCGGCTAACGAAGGGAAGGGGAGAGGAGTTTGTAACATCAACGTCACCGCACTCCTCCCCCCTTCCCTTCGTTAGCTGACGGAGCCACTTGGGGAAGGGGGGAGGAGTCCGGTGACATCGATGTCCGTGACGTTACCGGATCTCCGACGGGACTCCCGGCAGCCGGCGGAGAGGTGACTATTTTCATTAGCGATCAAAAAATGTTTAATCGATCAAAAAGATTAATCGAGAAATTAATCGTTAATTTCCACAGCCCTAATATGTATGTACCGTATGTATATATATGTTTCCAATGTTTCCATCGGACCATCTCCAAGGCACCCCAGGACACCTAAGAGTGAGTCACTTTGTATTCTGGTCATCCTAAGTGTGAAACAGTATTGTTACATTTTATGATTGTTTGATTGTGCCCAAACAGTAGTAGCGCTCTTAACCACTTCAAGACCAGGTGTTTAGACCCCCTTCCTGGCCAGGCCATTTTTCAGTATTCAGCGCTGCGATACTTTGACTGACGTTTATTCCGTCATGCAAAGCTGTACTGAAATTAATTTTATACCATTTTTTGGGGACAGATAGAGCTTTCTTTTGGTGGTATTTAATCACCACT
>NW_017306980.1:23622-136575 GCF_000935625.1 Nanorana parkeri | reverse complement strand
AAACCAACTCCCCCAAATTGTTTACTTACAAAACATGGGCAATCTACACATTTTTTACAAACAACCTCAAAATGAAATGATCAATATTTAAACAAAGTAAACAATATATAAACAATGCCCACAACAAGTAAACTAACTCGCTTTACAGTTAAAAAGATAAACAGTGAGTGTAACAACAAATTGGCAGAACTAGATGGTTAATTGGGTGCTTGGAACACATTGCTGAGAACTGATTTCTTGTCTGCTAATTACATCTTCCTTTTGTTGAGCTGATTATCAGAAGTGGGAAATTCTAAGAATTAGCAAGCCTGACACATGTCACTCCAAAACAGAGCCAATAGTTGCGGTCTGCTTAGTGTGCGGTAGCAAAATTAAGGGAATAGTAGAGGTGCACAAAGCGTGCTACAACAAAATATGGGGCTAACAGAGGTGCAGAAAAAATATGCCCAAATATTGGTAGTGTCAGTAGGAGGGGAAAAATACCACTGTGTCAGTGATGTCAATGTGAGGAAAGAAAGAGAGTGGGGACAGGAAAAGGAACAAACTGCCAAAAACAAACTACTTAGCAGTCACTTCAGAGAGACTACAAACTGGCCCAATCACCAGGAAGAGTCTGGCTTAAAATCTTTGACAGTGTCCTCATCGTAATCCTTCTTTATGGCAGTGAAGTATGGGGCCCCATCACCTACCCAAACCAACCAATATTCCATCTGGAATTCTGCAAGCACCTCCTCTAAGTCCATCACAACACCTTTAACAATGCTTGCCGGGCTGAGCTGGGCAGATTCCCTCTACTGCTCGCAGTACAGAAGAGAGCACTATCATACTGGGACCACCTACAAAAAAGGAGACCCAACTCATACCACCATAAAGGCCTACTAACCAACAACGACCACTTCAAACTATGGTGCCTGCAACAACTCATCACCACTTTCAAAGCTCCCATGAGTGTGGCCTGACAAAATCTCAAATAAAAAGGACATAATGAACAATTCTAAAGAAAAATATGCCAGAAAATGGAGACATGAAATAAACTTCCAGAAACTAATAACCAGCCACTACAGAGAGACTACAAACTGGCCCCATACCTGGAGGAACTACAAGACCCCCAAAGACAAACAGACCCTGAGCCTTTACAGACTGAGGGCTCACAGTCTGGAAGTGGAATTGGGGTTGGCACAGACAGACTTACAAGCCCAAGGAGAGTAGACTGTGCCAGCGGTGAGACCAGGGGGCCCTGGAGGACAAGGCCCACTTCATGCTACACTGCCCCAAGTACTCAGCACTGAGGGACACTCACTGCCAGAGACTCTCCGCTCTCGTCCCAGACTTCACTTTTATAGAAGAGAAAATCCACATTCTACTGGCAGAAGAGGAGCCAACAGTGAAAATAGCTGGACAATATGCAACAGTATGTCACGGACTGAAAGGGACATGGGACACTGTGGACCTACAAATCCACTCCCTGGACTCAACCCCTGTCCTTTTGATATAATCCCGAAACCCGATAACATTCTTGGACTCACCTATTGCCTTCATATTAGCATTTACCCTTAATAATGTCCTAAGACTTAGTCCACCCCACTCATTACATAACTCCTTAAAAACTTTGGCAATGCTAAAATGTATTTGATCCTGCCAATAAAGCTTATTTGAATTTGCGTGGGAAGAGAGCGGTTGCGTGATCAGCAAAAGACAGTTTTGCAGATTTCGCAAACCTTCTCCAAACGTAGCTAGAAGTTTGAGTAATGGGCTGGAGAGGAGGCAAAAGAATGGAACGCAGAGCTTCCAGGAAGTATCGGCATGGTTTGTAGCACACCAGCAGCCCAAATATAGAGAAAACAAAGGAGAGCCGCAGCTATTCTACTGTAAACAGACATGACGGCTTCATGCTCACCTTGATAGGGTGGTTACAGGATCTCTTTAAAGCCGTGAAGCCAGTGTCACGGGAAACCAGCCCAAACACTAGTATTTTCAGGTGGGCAGTAACAATAGGCCCCTCATTTTTCTCATGATGGACTTATTTTAAAACCGGGTGAACTTTGGTAACTAAAATAAAAACTGTAGTTTTTTTTTGTGTAGACCAAAGTTCATCTTTGGCCATTTATGACAGGGATCTGGTATGCTTACTTTCATAGCCGGATATGCTACTGTATGGTCACATATGGTAGAGATCACAGCTGTGCAAAGAGTCTTTTCCCAGCTTTGTGCAGTAATTCTAGTGAACCCTAATTCATCTTCAATGACACCAAATAACATTTAAGTTATGCTCAAATGATATACAATAATATTGACCCAGAGGCCATTTTAGCTTTCCTTAAGCACACTTTAGGGTGCCTTTATTGCCACTGCATATGGATAATTCTGGACTATTATCACTTTATTACAAGTGATAAAAGTGAAGGATCTATCATGTCTGAAGTATTCAGGCTGCATGACTGATAAGATAATGTAATCCCAGAGCGATAACCAAGTTCATTTACACTGTGCTTTCCAGATGGTTCATTTGTTAATTATAATAGATAAAGAAAGAAAATGTATCAGAAACAGAAAATAACAGAAAGCCTCATGCATAGTTTTTTTACCAAAAGAGGTCTGCATCATTCCGAAGCAAGCAAGCGCACCGAGACCTGCACTCGAAAATGACAGGTTTGTGGCTTTTTGACAATAAAGAAGGTTCTAATGAAAATCAGTTTAAGAAAAGCTGTTCAAAGAGTTCAGTGTTTAAAAGGGATAGCTCAACATTTCACAAAAAATCAAAAGGTGGACTTACAACCCCCTCTCCACCCCGCTGCACAGAGCTGCCTGGATGACAACCTCCTGCCACACACCACCAGCCAGTATAAGGCTTAAAAATGCATTCAAATACCTTATCTATTAACAAAAATGTATCTTATTTGTGGATCACTCGGCTGTAGATCCTTAAAGTGACATTAAAGGTGTGTCGTCGTCCCCCCACATGCTGCTGTGGGCACTTGCCTTATTTGATGCCTCTTGATCCGATCATCTTCTTCAGCTGTAGATCCTCAAGTCATCTCTGAATTGGTGCTGACGCTGTCCTTCCTTCTGGAGGGTGGCTACTTTTATTCCCCATGGTCCCTGTGTGTGTTGTAAAGTAGTCACAGCTCCAAGCTCACTCCTGTGATGGACTACAATCTCAATACAAATTAGTAAACTAAATGTGAGATTGTAGTCCATCACGGGAGTGAGCTTGGAGTGGTGGCTACTTTACAGCACACACAGGGATTATGGGGAACAAAAGTAGCCACCCTCCAGTGTCAGCACCAATTCAGAGATGATTTGAGGATCTACAGCCGAGAGATACACAAATAAGATACATGTTTGTTCATAGTTGAGGTAATTGAATGTATTTTTAAGATTTATCTCCTGAGTTTAGTGTCACTTCAAGGTACCTTTTAGAACAATCTGAAGAGCCACATGTAGTCGTGTACCTCCCACCTCTGGTATTCGTCTAGGCATTCCCCATGTTCATGCACCTTTTTTAAAACATTGTTTATGTTTTATTAAGGCTGAACTGCTCCAGGCAAATATAAAGAGACACAAATGAACACAGATCTGTATTCATTATTACAACATTAAATGTACTTTAAAATGCAAGCAGTGTAAGTACCTGAATTTGACTTGATATTATCCTTTTTGTTTTTTTCTTTAAGGGGGGTGGTGACCACTGTAGTATCGAAGGTAAAAAAGAAGCTAGGGGCCATCCAGCTTCTAGTGGGGCAACCGCTCCAAACTCCCTCCTGTGATGGACTACAATCTCACTACAAATTAGTAAACTAAACATGAGATTGTAGTCCATCCCGGGAGGGAGCTTGGAGCGCTGGTTACTGTACAACACACACAGGGACCATGGGGAACAAAAGTAGTCACCCTCCAGAAGGAAGGATAGTGTCAGCATGAATTCAGAGATGATTTGAGGATCTACAGCAGAGTGATATACAAATAAATTACAGTATTGTTAATAGTTCAGGTACTTGAATGTATATTTAAGATTTAACTCCTAAGGTTACTGTCACTTTAATATGAAGTTCAGGAGGCAGCTCCATTGACAACAACTGAAGAAGACCTCAAATGTCAGGCGCCAGATGTAATTTTTAAGGCGCACTGGCTGCCTGTCTCCTGGGATTTTTCCGGCCCTGCTTTACATACAGAACAGAGCCAACAGCACTAGCTACAGCAACAACAACTATTTGGCAGTAGCACTAAATACAGCACTGTCATGTATGTTTTTAACAAATACAGGTAGAGTGTGGAATGACAATGATGTTGCAGTTCTGGATTCTTAGACACTAAACCCGCATTAAAAAAAAAATAGGGTGTCTAAAGCTATGCAGTACAAGATTTTCCAGCATTTCAGCCCATAGCACTGAGGTGAAGGTTGCACACTGTATGCACTTACTTTCCTGTCATACCTTTTTTTAAATTTACTGTAAATTGCCTCATTTCGTGGCACAAATACGGAGAAATGTATACATCATTAGAAATGTGTTCAGAAGTGGTCTATGAACAAAGAGCAGATTATCTCGAGGAACCTGGACAATACCTTTGTGTACTTTAGCACCGCAGTCATTCCAACTTTGCAGTATCCTTATAAACATAGACTACTCGTGTTTTCCAACCACATAAACAGTTTTGGAGAAGCAGAAGGAAAAAATAGAAATGTGCCTCAAATCATTTATATAGGACCAGATGCAACGGTTTTTTTCATGCACAAATATTTTGCACAATGTTGGAGAATGTCGGTCTACAACGTCACCGCAAGGAGATGGCTCTCAGATACACTAACAGAGATCCAAGCTCTGCCAAGGTCAGAGAAATATGCTCTTGCCAAGCAGAGCCTTCAGAGCCCTATTCCCAGGAGAGGGACTGTTCATTTTTAGTGGACAGGAGCTAGAAAAAACTAGAAGCTTTGAAGGATACAGTCTCTAACTTCAAGACCAGTGATGTTTCTTGTGCTTTCACAACCAATCTTCAGTCATTTTTTAGTTAATTTATCGTTTTTTCTCAAGTGCTACAATAGGGCCAAATAATGAAAACTTGGTCACGGTGCTCAGACTTCAGATAGTGTTGTGCATTGCCTGCACTCCGTACAGTTTTATCAAGCCAGTGGTGCTCAGAGTGATGCTCACACGAGGTAGAAACATAAATCCTTGTTTAATTTACTGTATTGTTGTCATAGTTTGCCCTAAAATGCCAACGTTTTGGGGGCCCCATACGTCTCCCTGAAGAAGGGACCCTGCATAACCCCAAAACGTTGGCATTTAATGACGAATTATCCAAAGAACATTGTTCAAGAAGTCTTGTGGTTTGTGCAGATGCCACTTTGCAAACCTAAGCCGTGCTGCCATGTTCATTTTAGAGAGAAGAGGCTTTCCCCTGGTAACCCTTCCAAACAAACCATACCAGCAAGCCCTATTTTTTGTGTTTGCAGTGGAACGGAACGCAGGCAAAGTTTTGCCACGCATCCGATCGCACTGCAGGGGGGGAGCTTGGAAGCGGTGCCATTGAATTCAGTACACCGCCACGCCCCCTCCCGCCCCAGAAAGCAGGAAGAAGTTTTGTGAGGGATCGCTGCTACCGCTCTGGAACGCACCGCTTTCGGGTTGCTTGCAATTTCTCTGACCATTCCACGGTCTGACCTTGGGGTGAATTTCCCAGGAAACTTGGCAACTTAATGACAAATTACGACAACGATACAGTAAATTGAACAATGATTTATGTTTCTACCTCGTGTGTGCTGGTGATTACCTGATTCCTTCTTCATTAATCCTTCCATAAAACGAAAGGTGAAATCTGTTTGGATCCTTTCAATTTTGAAGTCATTTTGTTTTCTCCAGTTTTATCACAGCCTCTTCATCAAAAACACACAAGAAGCTTATAAATCAACTTAGGAGCCCATTCATAACAGAGAGCAGATATCACTGTGGCTGCATTTTACCACTCGTATGCATAATATTTATGCTGCAGCATGGAGCCTGGGATGTTCCCTGGTGTGTTCTCTGCATGATTCTGCATTGGCATTGAGACTAGTCACATGACTGACAGGCCCTCCAGGCACTTTTTTTTTCTCCCCATTAAGGAAAAAAAAGGGGCTTTGTTTGATTTAGGGTCCCGAAGCAGAGCACATTCGTAAAGCACATTGCCATCATTATTAATGTGCCAGTGCAATATTTTCTGAAGCAGCAGTATGGTCGCTATAGGTCCATTCCATTGCTTTATAAACTCACCACTAAGTATTCACAGAAAATCCAAAATCTAAGAAAAGGGCAACAGAAATAACGAGTGAATCACTAAATTCGAATATAGAGAGCAAATCTAAAGACTAGAAAAAATCACACCTACAGGCATGTGAAAATTGAAGTATACCCTCTTTGAATTCTATAGTATTAAGTATCAGTACATGATACAAATCATCTGGTCCTTAGCAGGTCTTAAAACTAGGTAAATTCAACCTCCGATGAACAACACATAACATATTTATTACACAGTGTCATTATTTATTTTAAAAACATACAGCCAAAATGGAGAAGCCACGTGTGAAAAACTAAGTACACCTTATGATTCAATAGCTTGTAGAACCACCATTAGCAGCAATAACTTAAAGTAATTGTTTTCTGCATGACCTTATCAGTCTCACATTGTTGTGGAGGAATTTTGGCCCACTCTCTTTTACAACGTTGCTTCATTGAGGCTTGCAGACATTTGTTTATGTACAGCTCTCTTAAGGTCCTGCCACAGTATTTCATTGGGGTTGACATCTGGACATTGAGTGGGCCATTGCGACACCTCAATTCTCTTTTTTTTCAGCCATTCTGTTGTAGATTTGCTGTGGTGTGATTAGGATCATTGTCCTGTTGCATGACCCAATTTCAGCCAAACTTTAGTTGTTGGACAGATCGCCTCACATTTGACTCTACAATACTTTGGTATACAGAGGAGTTCATGGTTGACTCAATGACTGCAAGGTGCCCAGGTCCTGTGGCTTAAAAACAAGGCCGAATTATCACCCTTCCACCACCGTGCTTGACAGTTGGTATGAGGTGCTTGTGCCGATATGTTGTGTTTGATTTTAACCAAACATGGCGCTGTGCATTATGGCCAAACATCTCCATTTTGGTCTTGTCTGTCCAAAGAACCTGGTTACAGAAGTCTTGTGGTTTGTTCAGATGCAAACCTAAGCCATGCTGCCATGTTCTTTTTAGACAGAACAGTCTTTCTCCTGGCAACCCTTCCAAAGAAACCATAGCAGTATTTTTTTTTGTCTGGACCAGAACATACTACGCTGGTATGAACAGGGCCCAGAAATACCATAGGGATACATAGGGATGCTTTTGTGGTCTGGGAACAAACTGTTCTCGCCTGGACATAATCCGGACACGGTGTGAACAAGCCCTTATAGAGGTGGTCACACTTGCTGATGATCAATTAATCAAAGGCATTTAATTAGCTCCGCGTGGCTGCTATTAAGCTTTCCATGAAAGCAGTAAGGGCTCATTCACAGTGGAATCGGCCAGCACGTACAGTTATGTGCTGCGAGCAGGTCCGTATCGAGCAGCTCTCGGGAAGGACAGGTGCTGCGTGTGATTAGTACGCAGCCCCTGTCCTTCTCTATGGGACTACGTGGCCGTACGCCCCCCTACGCTCACCCGCACTGCACGTCCGTGCGAGTGCGTGTACGCTGACAGGATGGATTCTGTCTGCGTCCGAGCCAGCAAACACGCACCCCTACGGACCTGCATTTGAGGTGAGCGTAGGAGGGCGTACGGCTGCATAGTCCCATAGAGAAGGACAGGGGCTGCGTACTAATCATACGCAGCACCTGTCCTTCCCGGGAGCTGCTCGATACGGCCCTGGATGCAGCATGGAGCTGTACGTGTCGGACGATTCCAGTGTAAATGAGCCCTAAGAGTATCTTCGTTTTTCACACATAACTTCTGCATTTTGGCTTTATGTTTGTAATGTAATGTGGTGTTGTTCAATGGAGGTTGAATTTACCTAATTTTACAACCTGCAGATTATTTATATTATGTCAAGATACTTAAAACCATAGAATTCAAAGAGGGTGTACTTTCTTTTTCACATGACTGTAGGTCTTTATATGTTAAAGGCTAAGTTTACCTTTCTGACTATGTTTAATGTTGCACCCATACTAAGGGTGTCACAGAAAATACCGTCAGATTACATTATAGAAGCAAAGTTTCATCTCACTCTAACACAGATCCACAACCACACAAATATGATAATGAAATGATTCCACATGCTTTTGCTAAACTTGGAGGTTTCAAAAGAAAAAAGTCATCAATCATATTACTGCTTTGTAGAGCCAATACTTTCCCTTCCTGACCTTTGCAGTCTTGGCGTAATAGAGTGTCCTGCCTCGCAGTTTGAAGTAGCGCCTCCTCCATCGCTGAAAGGAGCTTGTCTGCTTGTGTAGGTGTCCCTCTTTTATGATAGCCTTTAAAGAGATGAAGAACAGTGAGCATTTCATTGTTAAAAGACCCAAAACATATCATAGTTGTTGTGTTTCCTTTGCACTTCTTTTAGGAACACTGAGGGAGGATTTATCAATACTGGAGCAGACAAAATCTGGAGCAGTCCATATCAAGCAATCAGCTTCTATGTTCATTTTTAAAGCTTAACTGAACAAACTGAAGAGAGAAGCGGATTGGTTTCTATGGGTAACTGCTCCAGATTCCGTCTGCTCCACTTCACAATTTTGGGAAATCGGTAGACAGTAAAAACAGGGAAGACTCTCGATTGATGGTGCAAGAGCAATATATACATTAATGCTTGTCTCAGTAGTAGTGCTCTCCTTCTTACCTTCCTTCATGCGTGTGTACCACAAATATTACTACTCAGCTAAAATAGAGAATAGTTTACCCTTTAAAAGCTGAACTACGAGCAGGAAAAAATACTCTTGCAGTGACTCCCCCATCCTTGCACTGGAAGGGTTAAACACGTATTTTTATCCTCGAAATAGAGGAATAAGGAGTAATACTTACATTATTCTCCACTCTAATAGGCTCCCTCCATCTGTATGACCAAAGTCTCCTCTCTAAGGTGCTCTCGGCCATGGTTGCACCCCAGCCTCTGCCACATACAATGTAGGGCATTGTACGAGATGATGCCCACAGACCGGAGCATCAGGGGAAAGAGGAGAGCGCCAGAGTGGGGATTAGGGTAAGTACTGCAACCTCTTCTGCTCCCCACTACACTTAACAAGCATTTATCCCTTGAAGTGGGGGGGAGCCTGCACTGCAAAGAGGTTTTTTTTTAGTGACACTAAACTACAAAGTTAAATCTTAAAAATGAATACAGAGAACATTATTAACAACAATGTATCTTATTTGTGCATCACTCGGCTGTAGAGCCTCAAATCGTCTCTGAATTGGTGGTGACACTGCCCTTCCTTCTGCAGGATGGCTACAAGCTCACTACAGTGAGAGACTATAACTGTAATACAAATTATCAAATTGTTTTAGTCCATCACAGGAGTGATCTTGGAACACTGGCTACTTTACAGCACACACAGGGACCATAGGAAACAAAAGTAGCCACCCTCCAGAAGGAAGGACAGTGTCAGCACCAATTCAGAGATGATTTGAGGGATCTACAGCTGAGTGATACACAAATAACATTTGTGTTAATAGTTCAGGTACTGTCAGGGCCCGAGGGGTCTTACCACTCCTCGGGGTTGCCATGTGCGGCAGAGGGCATGGGTTCCCCTTCCTGACAGTATCCCTTGTACCAGGGTGGCAGGTGCGCATGCCCGCGCGTGCACAGGGTAACGCGCGTAGTGCGTGCACAGAGGCACGGGCGTAGTGCGTCTGCGCCCATTACTGGTGTCAGGTGTGATCTTTGCTGGGGGAGGTTCCCAGCACACACCCTCTGCCTGTAAATGCCAGGTCCGTACGGCATACTGAGCTGGCCAGCTGGAAGCACTTTTGTAGCTCCGTACGCCGTACGTCCTTGGCAGCGAAAGGGTTAAAGCGTCGCCTATGGACAATTTTGGGTATTATCTTTTTTTTGAGGTTTCGCGCGCGCACGCAATTTTAAGGCTTGACATGTTTGGTGTCTTTTTACCCGATGTGACCCCGTCTCTTATATTTTACCAAAAAATTGGGTAATAATAAATGTTTTATCATTTAATATAGGGGAAACAGTTTTTTTTTTTATTTCGGTAATTTTTCGGCCAATTTTGGGTGTGGTAGTTTTCTGCAATTTTATGGCTTGACATGTTTGGTGTCTATTTACCTGACATGAAAATTTATATTTTACCAAAAAATTGGGTAATAATAAATGTTTTAAATAATGCAAAAAAATTGTTTTTTTTTAACAATTTTCGATAATTTTCCCTTAAAATAGTAAAAAATAAAACCCGTAGTGGTGAATAAATACCACCAAAAGAAAGCTCTATCTGTCCCCAAAAAAGGGTATAAAATTAATTTCCATTGGCTCCTGGATGGAGAAGATTCCTGGTTGCCTCGGCAACCAGGGGGTGGTCTTAGTTACCCACAAAGCCCAGTCAGAGCCCTTTCTCATTGCTGAGATATTCTATCCCTATGGTGTGATCTCCCAGCTCCCTGTGCCTTGAACCGTCTCACTTCCTGACCCTTTGCTTGGACTCCCTATTACCGATCCTTTGGCCTGCCCTTCCGTTTCTGAACCTAGCTGCTTGCCTCGACCCGGATTGGACCGGACTACTCTTCTTGGATTTCCCCTGTGTACCTTGACCTCGGACTTTGGCTTGCCGCCCCTGCCAAGGGGTTTCACTCACGGGCCAGCCGTACTCCCCTGACAGGTACTTGTATTCACTTTTAAGATTTAACTCCTGAGTTTAGTGTCCCTTTAAGTGCTCGTTTTGCCTAGGTACTAAAATAACAGTTACACTCACCCGAAGCTCCAAGCCAGGCAGCTGTCACAGCGCTCCCTCCAGCCACTCTCTTCCTCCACAGCATTGGAATCTTCCTCAGCGTCCTCGCATCTATACATGGTGTATAGACGTGATGATTTACAGGACTGCTGCAGAGGAGGGTCAAAGAGGCTGGAAGGACCGGTCTAATTATGAGCCAATCACAAATCCAATGGCAGATAACATCAACAGTATAACAAAATCTGTATTAAGCAGTTTGCATGTTATATTCTCAAAGGAAAGGATAGTGTGTTCTTAATGCGCACATATGTAGATCTATTAATGAAGCAAAAGTTGTATTTTCTTTTCACATTTTACCATGCATGCCTTGCCAAATTTTTCTAATTTCATTAAACACAGGGAATAACAGATCAAGCAGTAACGCTGGCCCTACACAAAGGGAATTTCATCCTGTTCTTGATGAACCGGACAAAATTCGATCCGTGGGTGCCCCAACAGCAGCCTTACACCTAAATCCTTAGATGTGAAAATCAAAGCTGCTGTCAATATTGGGGTATTCTGACAGCTATACACCTGCTGCTGTCAGAATACAATAGCCAGGCAAAGAAGATTTCCCCATCCATGTTGTTTAGCGTGGATGGAAGAGTGAGTATAAAGAAAGGCTGAAAAACAGCTGTCTTTTAAAAGGATCAACAAGGAGCCATTTGCAACAAATAATGCTCCTAGTAACACTTTACCTGATATCTTGAAAGGTCAATGGTTTTAAATCAAATAATTCAGGTGGCAGCAAATAGATTACATTACCTATTAACGTCTCATACCGTACGGATACGTTTTTGGGAAAGAAAAGCCCTGAACAATGGAAAGAAAGCTGACTTGAAACCAATGCAAAGGAAAGTGGGACTGACATTACAGAGCAGGTGCCTCCAGTTACTGCACATCACCTCTGCTTTCCACTAGTGCTCCTCAAAATCAGACTTATTCTTTTATGTCAGGGCCAGCGCACACCTAGGCGATTTCGCGCAAAACACAGATTCGCATTAAAGTCGATGGAGGCTGTTCACACCTTTGCGGTTTGTCGCGCAGGAGATATTTTCGGGCGGTTGTCACACGGTTTGGGTCCCATAGACATCTCTATGCAATGAAAAACGCGCGACAACCATACGGTTTACAATGAACAGTCGCGCAATCGAAAACAGCTCAGCATCTGAACCGCCTAGGTGTAAACCTAGCCTAAAAATGGTGAACAAGCTACTGTAGTACAGCCACTGCCCTCCACATTCATCCCAACACTGCTGGTCTGTGAAGCCATCCATTATAGACACAGGCCCTTAATGGGTCACAGGAGGTAGAAGGGGTAGGCCACAGCACTGACTACAGGGGCTTGGTCACTATTGCATTACAGATCACGTGAGGTTTTGAGGCTTCCAGGGTGCACTAGATGAATGTGATATCTGGTAGGGCAAAAGTGAGAACTCTACTCCAATCTGAAGAGGCAAAGTCTTATACAGATGGATGAAAAGTTCTTATTCGAAGAGATCCAACACATTCTGGGTTGTAAAGCATCTTCAAATGAGAACCACTTGTCCATCCTTTCCTGTAGAAGGCTTTGCCACTGTGGATTGGAGTAGTGAGCTCACCTTGTGATGTGCGCTATACATGAGCACATCATGGCCTCTAGTTTGAGCCAGGTATACTGTTCTTTCTCAAGTCTACCTCAATGAATATGGGGTAGGCATGTACTGGAGTGTCTGCTAATCAACATATGTGCCATTTTACCAAATATCTCTGCCATAAGGTTTGCTTTAACATTTACTTGAAAGTATTTTTTTCACCTTTCATGGAATGTATTACATTGAATTCAAAAATGATCTAAATCTAGAGGTACATGGCAATTAAAAATCTTTGATGAAAAATCTAACGACTTACGACGATGTTGTTTGTTAGCAACACATTGATTTCAGTGTGCTGCAATATAGGTGACCGGTAAGAGTGAAATCTCTGGGTAGCAAAGAGCTTTCTAGGATAACTATATTTTTAAAAAGGTGTCCTCGGGTGGCCCCCTTCATCCTCCCCATCAAAGCCATATACCTCTACAAAGGCCAGAGCCAAAGCCTTTCAAACAGGATGATCATCAGATGTAAAGGCTGTGTACAGTCTTGTGACTTTGATGTGGAGGGGGAGGGATGGCAAATGGGGACAATGCATTTCAAACTATATTTATCCTTTAATCACCTGTGTAGCCCTAGCCTCATGGTCATCTCTGGATCAGAGAAAGGTTTTTGTATTTCCTGCTTACCGAAGGTTGAAATAAGCTCAGCTGATCTTAGAAAGATTACCTTATTTTCAATTAAGCCCAACTGATAGAGTACAAGGACAGGAATAGTAAGTTGTGCTCACTCTGCAGTATATAAAATGAGCAACAATGGCTGCCACCATGTATACATGTATTTACAATATACACATAATAAGACAGGACATTAACAAACAAAAAAAGAAAAACATAATATTTGATAAGATTGTTTCGATTATGTAGATCATATTCCAATACAAAAAAAAAAAAACTGAATGCTACAGTTTCCCACTGAAGCCCAACTCCTGCCAATGCTTTTGTTTTTAGTTTTAGTGGAAAAGGGTAAATCTTCTGTGAACTTTTATATGCTGTCTGTGTCACCGGGAAGATTCCTCTTCCTTTTTCTAACACCAGTTACCTGAACAGAACGCAGAGACGGGAAACCTCTCTTATGAGCAGAGACAGCAATACAATCCTGACAGAGGTTCTATTGAGGGATGCACTGATACCGGTTTTTCGGTATCGAGTACGAGTTTCGATACTTTGCTCTCGTCAATACCGAGTACCGATACCGGTGCTTCTGCTGCCATGGAGCCGGCTCCCCGGGCAATCTAATTGCCCGAGAAGCTGGCTCAATGTTGTCTGGCCAGCTTCTGATTGGCTGTGAAGATGGTTTCCCAGCCAAGCACAATCAGCGTCAAGTCGGCTTACTGTCCAATCAGGAAGCCAGAGGGCAAGTAATGACCCACCTCCCAGCTTCCTGATTGGCCGGGAAGCCGGCTCGATGCTGACTGGCTGGAAAGCCGGCCAAACAGCCAATCAGCATGGAGCCGGCTGTTTCCAAAACTGGAATTGGACTTTAGGACAACCTGTGAGGCCACCTTACTTTGTAACGTGGTCGAGGTGCATAAAGGTTTAGTGGGCAAGGTATGTATTTTTGCTGATGACACAAAGGTGTGCAATAGGGTTGATATTCCTCGAGGTCTCTGGAACATGGAACATGATCTGGCATTGCTGGAAGATTGGTCAAAGTAGTGGCAGCTGCAGTTTAACATTTCTAAATGCAGATTTTTGCACTCAGGGCTTGTTTCTACCATCAACAGACCGGAACCACACCATAAAGTTTTTAAACGCACCAAAAATCCATCCCCATGTATTCCTATAATATTTTCCAGTGCTTTACAGAAAAGAAAAAGAAAAGTACTGCAGGCACGATTTTTTCTGGTCTGGAACGCACCGGAACGTGACAATACGAGTATATATGTGCATTAACGCACAGGAACGCAAGTTAGAAAAAAAAAACACTACTGGTCACCTTTGATAACCTAGTCAACATTGTACACTTCCTTTATAATAAAGGAAGTGTACAATGTTCAGGCATTTTCACCTGAACATTGGTGACCTTGGTTGTGTCCTATGTGTCCTGCAAACATGGTGGACAAACATGCGGACACAGATAGGTGTCCGCATGTTTGTCCACCATGTTTGCAGGACACCACAAACAAACTGCACTTGAATGCGTCAAATATGCGATAAAACGTGTGCAACTGCGTTTGCAAAAAAGCATCCACGTCTGGTCTGGTGATGGTGGAAACAAGCCCTAAGGAAAGAGAATCCTCTTAATATTTGGGGTACTGTGATGGCCAAAGCTATAGAGGAAAAATATGGGGGGGCGCTTGTTTAAGATGATTGCAGAATAAGCAAACAGTGTGGTCAGGCAGCGAGGAAAGCAAATACAATTCTGAGGTGCATTACTAGAGGGATGAGCAGCAGTAGGTCCTGATTCCTCTATATAGATCTTTAGCAATCACTAGAGGGATTACGTGCAGGTGGAAAAAGGTCCTGATTCCCCTATATAGATCTTTAGTTATCACTAGAGGGATCCCCAGCAAGAGGAAAGAGGTCCATATTACCCCATATAGATCTTTAGTTATCACTAGAGGGATCCCCAGCAAGAGGAAAGAGGTCCATATTACCCCATATAGATCTTTAGTTATCACTAGAGGGATCCCCAGCAAGAGGAAAGAGGTCCATATTACCCCATATAGATCTTTAGTTATCACTAGAGGGATCCCAAGAAGGAGAAAGGAGGTCCTGATTACCCCATATAGATCTTTAGTAGATATCCCTAATCTTTAGTTATCACTAGAGGGATCCCCAGCAGGAGGAAGGAGGTCCTGATTACCCCATATAGATCTTTAGTTATCTCTAGAGGGATCCCCAGCAGGAGGAAGGAGGTTCTGATTACCCCATATAAATCTTTACTTATGCTAATTTGGTGAGTCCTTGTGAAATGTAGCCTCAGTTTCCTGTGCTTAGATGACAGGAGTGGCACTCGCTGTGATCTTTTGCTGTTGTAGCCCATCTGCTTCAAGGTTCAACATGTGTGTTCAGAGATAGTATTCTGCAAACCTTGGTTGTAACAGTGGTTCCATCAGCTTGAACCAGTCTGGTCATTCTCCTCTGACCTCTGGCATCAACAAGGCCATTTTTTGTAAACCCTACAGATGGTTGTACAGTGAAAATACCACTGTACAGAAATTAATCTCTTAGGGGCAGTTCACACCAACTGTGGCGCGTTCCAGAGCAGTAGCTGCTGGAACGCAATGTGATCGCTTACAAAACTTCCCCCTGCATCCTGGGGCGGGAGGGGGTGTGGCTGTACATTGAATTCAATGGCACAACAAAGCACTCAACACGAGCAATCCCATTTATTTCAATGGCCCCTGTTCATACCTGAGAGCTTTAAATGCAGAACGCTGGAAAATGTACATGAGCTTTTTTGGGGGGCAGATTACAGCATGTTTGGCCCTATAGACTTCAATAGAAACACCTGTAAACGGGCGACAGAAGCGTTTTGCAAATTTACATGCATGTTTTTTGTGTGCACATTTGTCCATTCAATGCAATGTATTTTAATGTCACTAAAACGCGCGTCTCCATGTGCGTGCATCTAACGTGCACAAAAATGTGCAAAACGCTCAAAAGCACGCTAAACACACTAGATGAGACGCTAAACAAAACGTGCTAATATGCTGGCAAAAGCTGACGCCTAGGAGTGAGCGGAGTCTTAGCCCTCGTTCACACCTGAACGTTTTGTAGCGCGTTCTACGCTCGACGAACGCTCTACAAAACGCTCAAACATGAAAATCCCATTGTTTTCAATGGGTCTGGTTCACACCTGGGAGTATTTCAGCCCGTCCCTAACGCGCTACAAAACGGCCCACGCCGGAAAAGGTACATGTACTACTTTGGGCCGTTTTTGTTGCGCGTTTATGCAATACGCCTAGGTGTGAACCAGGACTTAGAGAGCTGTCAAAGCAAACAGGCGCCCTCCTTGCAGGTTTTTCCATCATCTCCTGCTCTGATGACAACTTTTGGATCTCCTCTCACATTCTGTCTCGGGGACAATGGTCATCAGGACAAATAGAGGGTCTAATCATTCCCTACTCAATCCAGAACTAAAAAAATACTAAAAGGTTACCACAGACACTAGGCCTCAGACATCAGTAGTATGCAACATTCCCTTAAAAGAGAACAATGGGGTAAGTGTTTTCCCCCACAGTTCTCTTTAGGGTCACGGGAGGACATATCCTAACCTCCTCTGTTGACCCAAAGCTCAGTATATAGCAACCTATTGCACGCAATATACTGAGAGTGCCTCAGGCGGGACGGATTCTGACATTACTGTCTGGATCCACCCAGCTGCGTGAGTGACAGCGGGCTCTGCCTATCTAGAAGCAGAGACAGCTGTGCCCGCCCCCTCCATCATCCATTCTTCCAGTTCACGCTGGAGGATCAGGGAGGAGAGGGGGGAATCCCTGTGGGGAGCACTGACTGGCAGTCAGGAAGTGAGCGGATCGGCTGCATGTTTCTGCTCACTTCCCGAACAATAGAGCCGCTGGTGCATTGGTCGGGTCTTTTCTGCCCGTGCGCGCCCGCTAGGTGGCGCACGCGAGCAGAAAAAAATGCCGTGCTGTCCGTCCGTTTTTTTTACAACGGGCGGACGGCAAGTGGTTAATCTCTAGTTTTAAATGTAACGTTATTTAGAAGACTTTGCAGGTTTACATCTACTTATGTTACTTTTCCCTTTGGTAACTGAAACAAGAGGCTAGCAGAAATCCAGATGCCTATCCTGTCCCAGAATACAGAGAGTAGTTCTACATACTGCATAGAGCTGCTACTTCTCAAGAGACTATCAGAGGGAGTCAGCAGCTCCCTAAATGAGACCAATCAGATGGCTTAATAAGTAATTTGCTATTTTGAAAGAGTGTATTTAGTGGCAGATAGAAATGTAGCCTTGAATTGGGCTCCTGTACTTTGCCCCAGAGATGAATTCCCCATGATTCAACCTAGACACAAGCCTAGCGTCGGATGGGAGTGGTGGGGCTACACTGTGCACTGGCAACAATAAAAAACAATATGCCACAAAAGCTTTGCTGACTGCAGATGTAATGCGGCTTTGGCATATACAGAAGGGGACTTTTTGGCCAATGACACCAGATAAGCTGAGTGACCTAGAGTTAACCAACCACAAGCTGGAAAGTCACAAGCAGAATTAACCTTTACATTCAAAAATCTAATTCTACCAATGCATCCCTCTATGTATGATGATTAATAATAACATAGACATGTCAGGTGTAAAATGCTGTGATTATGAAATACTTACACTTGCAGAGCATTCACTTCCTGCTTTCAAAGGGCAAAATGTAGGGCTGCTGAAATTAACGATTAATTCCTCGATTAATCGTTAATTTTTTTGATCGATCAAAATTATTTTGATCGCTACTCACCTCTCCGCCGGCTTCCGGGTCTTCTGGGAGTTCCTCGGAGATCCGGTGACGTCACGGACTTCACCGGACTCCTCCCCCCTTCCCCAAGTGGCTATGTTGGCTAACGAAGGGTCCTTCCCTTCGTTATCCGACAGAGCCACTGAGCCGGTGAGTTGGACCGTGGCCCAGTCCCTGTGCTGCGATAGGAACCTTCTATACATTCTACTCTGTTTCCACTCTGCATTGTGTGCTTGCTTGTTAATACAATGGCTGACAGACCCCTTTGTTTTCCAGTGGATCAGTGCAATTAATCTTATATTCTGCTCAGAACACTGGGACTAAATGTCTAAGCCAGGAAGAGCCAGCATATGATATGTGTAATACACAATACCAAGATGGCTCCTCACAGTTCCTGTTCTTGGAGGCAGCACTGACAATGGACAGCAAGAAAGCTTGGGCACACAATCTTATTTGTATTGATGACCTGCCAAAGCTTTGCTGTATGGCTTTTGTCTTTCGGTGTCATTCTGGCCAGTCAGTAGTTTACATGAAAAAGGTTATAATTTCGGCAGGTAACTTCAGTTTACATGATTGTTTTGCACCTAGTACCAAAATGGAGGTAATGATTTCAGGGAGTAAACCAAAAGACATGAATGTGCACCACAATAGTTTACTAACCTAGTACAATTAAGAAGTTTTATGTTTCTTGTTGTATGTGTATAGGCCAATGTAGTTGGATCTGTATGTGCGTTATAATTAATCGAAATCAATCGATTAAAAATGTTTTCGATTAATCGAACACGAACATTTTAATCATTACCAGCCCTAGCAAAATGACTTCAGTTTGGAAAAGCAATGCACACTGGGATTGCCTTGTCATCCGCAGAGCATTGTTGGGAAATCTCATCTGTAAAACCCAGGAGATCTCAGGGAAAGGCATTTTCCTCCCCTGAGATGGTGTGCATGGTCACAGGTCTTAGTCACATGTGCCAGAAATCCAGGAAGTATAGGAGAGCTGGTAATCTGCACTTAGTAAACATGGCCACTGTCAGAAGACTGGGAGAAATAAGATATGCAAAGAATACAAAGCCGGCAATTATCTATGTCTATGTATGTGTTTGTAGATTGTCATTACTGAACATTTCTAAAGGTGTGTTTGTTATTATATTAAACATATGGGTAAAGGTCCGTTTTAAGCAGGTTTCCTCTACAGAAAATGTGATGACCAGTAGTATCATTGTTGGAGACTGCTTGATGAATTCTGTCTGCAGAGAAGACTGGAAGTTAAATTCGGCAGCTTGGTGCCGATACAGGAGTAGGACTGCTTACCAATATGGGTGGCTAGCTGCTAATGTGATTTAACATTACGTTAATGGGGGCAACCTTTGGGAGTGTGTTCTATGAGGCACTGTGTACTTTGGGTCAACATCTAGGGGAGCATTGTATGAGAGGAAAGTTGGTTTCTGGGAGTACATCATGAGGGAGAGCACATTATACAGTCAAGGCCAACTTGTAGTTCATTATCAACATCTGGAGGTATGGATGTGCACTTTGTATTGAGAAACAACTAAAGGGGACAATTTGTAAAAGACGGTGGACTTTTTATTAAGGTCCCTCCTGAGGGTTAATTGTAAAAGAGGGCCAAAATGTATGGAGCTGCATTATGAAGAAGGCAAAAATGTTTAGGTGCAATATAGTACAGAGATACATTCCCCCTTTCTACCTATCTTTGAAGCTTCATAGCGTGCACTGCCCCCACCCCCTTGGTTTCCACTAACCACCATTATAGTTCAGCAACTAGTAACACAATATTGTATTTTCAGCTAAACTAGTATGGTAATAGGCCAGGTATATTGTCTATGTATTCCTATAAAGAATCCATTGGAGAGTACAAGGCACAGACATAAATCCTGTCTAACGCGCCCCCTTCTGGACAATCCTAATTAATACATACAAAGAATGTACAGTCCGGTGATATCAGTAGTTTGTCTGAAACAGGCCGTCATGTCTGTGCTAATGCTCTATTCATACCTATACATACATATTTTTCTGTTGCATTAAAGTCCTCCAGTATGAATGGACCTTTATAACAACCCTCAACCCTTACACAGATGAACATATTTATATATATTTTTACTTACCTGATCCCCAATCCCAGCAACTCCCTCCGGACTGCTAGCCTGGTTTCCGCAGCCTTTTCTCCCCTGCCTCCAGCAGTCTAAGTACTGACGACAGCATCGCATCCAGTGGAGGTTTCATAGTCCGGCATTGGATGCGGGAACGCCAACGGACAGTCCAAAACCAGAGTGAAGGGGAGAGAGGTGAGCATTGACCACTGAGGGAGTGGGGATCAGGTAAGTAAAAGTGGATTACACCAATTCTCTAGGAATAAATAAGCAGCTAACCCTTACAATGAAGGGGTAGCACCAATGTAAGGGGGGTAGTTTTTGGTTTGCCTGGAGTGCTTTAAATGAATAAGTAATGTTTTCTACCTTGGTACTGAACCCAGCGGTGAGCATAAAGTAAGGCAGGACAAATCCCAGAAGCCAGGTAGCCAATGTTCCTTAAAGATTAGAGCTGGCACCTAATTTTTGCGGGTTTTTTCTAGGTCTTGTCAGGGGAAATGGCTCTTAAAAATGTCATGCGCGCTCCTGGAATGGATAGGCCGACTCCTCAATTCAGTATTATTTGTCCCCCACTGCCATAAAGGCAAATTCTGAAACATGATTTTGTTAGGATTTAATAGGACTGGAATTACCGAGCTCATTCTAAATCCTGGCTGACTGCGACAGCAACCCGTATGTGACAACAGCTGCTGACTGCCGGCCCCTGACAACACTTTGTGCGAGTCTGTTCCTGACAAACCTCATTCACTGTCTGTTCCTGACAACACCCACTCGCTGTCTTTCCTTGCCAACATCCTCATAATACTTGTCAAGTCCCCATCCACCTTCTGTCCCAGCTCTCTGTGCAGTCTCCTGATGTCCCCGCTTGTCTTACAAGCTTTTTTTCTATCCCCCTCCCTCCGCCTCCTCCTGGCTCTGTATTCCATCTTAATATGACACTAAACATTCTTGAATAAGAATTGCACATCCATCAGTACATTTCCCAGGGACATATTTTAAACTAATCAAATAAACAAAGCACATTGCCTGCTGCCTGTGTTCTCCTTGCATGTTCCTTCCTTTATTTAGATTAGCATTCACACTACTCCAGACAGTCTTCACAAATATAAATAGCGGGCAGTGCGCACATTTCTGGAAGCGTAAGAGATAAGGCACCATACATAACGTGCGGCGGAATCAGTTTTTGCGCACAGGCACACCCGATGTATGCGTTAAGGTACATATGTGTGTGTGTACATGTGACGAGGGACTTTAAAAATGTTCTGTGTGTGTGTGTTTTTTTTATATGTTATTTTAATTTATTTTACTTTACTGCCATCACATAGTGGGTTAATATCCCCCTATGTAATAACCCCCACAGTACAGGTGACAGGTTCTCTTTAGTGAGACATTTATGGGGTCTAGTAGACCTTTCCATTGATCAGCTTCTTCCCGACCTCTGTGGCCAGGGATTGACAGCTCTGAACCCGGAAGTGACAAATTCATTGTCACTTATGGGTTCATGCACAGGAGATGAGATGATAGCTGGTCCCCAAAGCAGTCCCTATAATGAGGCATTTGCCTCAGGCGGCATCTCATTAGGAGAGAGGCAGGTGTGAGTGTAGGGGGAATCAGCAGAGTGGGCAACCTGTGATGCTCTGTTCATCTTCACACCTCCGCTCAGCTTACTGACATCATCATTTGCCAGGGAGCGGAGCAGGACACTCTGGCAGCCATTTTTGCTCTTCCCACTGCATCCGCCTTAAGCACCCCCCAACACTATCACCAGCACCCGCTGAACCTCCACGCACCCCCTACTGCCTCAGACAGCATATATGGTATGGACGACCCTGCTGGTCCCCTCCCATCTTGTCACCAACACCCATCATGGCTGTCTTGGGGCTGCAGAAGGGGCGGTGAAGCCCAGGATACATGGCAGGGGGTGCAGATTTTGGAGGCAGTGAATGTAATTGGGTGGCTGTACACCTGTACTTCCAACACAAAACTGACAGTCGGCTTGTGTGGGTGAAACACAGTCCAGCCGGGCAGGAGTTTAAAAGTCCATGCTGCCGCCAACGTAGGCCTCACATCAGTGGCATCGAAAGAGTTAAAGCTGAAGTGTGGGCTAACACTTTTTATGGGGCATCAGCTGGGTACAATAAGGTACATCTAATGATTTGCGCCCCACAGGTGGCTGCTGCTTCTGTCTTGAAAAATGTCTCTTACATGCAGCCACTGATGGCGATTTCACCGCTGAGGTTCTGATGGTGAAACTGGAATTCGGTCTGGAGTTCAGTGATCACAGTGGGTCTCTCGGTCTGTTGCTCCTCCATTCATAAAATGTCTTGTCTTTTTTTCAAATACAAGGCGTTCTGTGATTGGACAGAGTGAGATTGTGAAGTTCATACACCCCTTGTCCAATCACACCCCTTGTCCAATCACAGAACGCCTTGTACTCTTTGAAAAGAACACAAGACATTTTTTTGAATGGAAGACCTGCAAAATGGAAGACCTGAAGAGTCAGAAATGTCTATAGAGGACCGAGCCGGCACAACTGTGCAAGACTGGAGGGAAGGCTAGAGGTCAGCTTAACCCAATGGAAAGGAATATTTTAGTTTCTGTACTTGTTTTTATCAGGAGCTAAGATGGCGCAATATTCTAGTATATCACGCTATTATGTATTTTCAGACACGGACAACATATTGACTCCTAGAAATAGGTCTCACAAACCCCTCTGGTTTTTCCTAGACACAAACTCTGCAATTTTATAGAGATAACTAGCTGACAAGAAAATTTGCACTTGTCTCTGTGGTTGTAGTTGCTCAATGTGCTGAGAAAAGGTGAAGTGTAACAAAACATAAAAGAACCCACAAAAAACAAAAGCAAGGAAAAATGACAGAACCTTACAAAGTACAACATAGATATAATCTAAAGATGTTCATAAACTAAAAGATTTTGTTCTATGTCCCATTTAAAGGAGAACTATGGGGTCAGTGTTTTTCCCCATAGTTCTCCTTGGGGTAATGGGAGGACACAAACTAGCATCCTCCCGTTACCCTAAGCTCAGTATACCGCGAGCTACAGCTCGCGGTATACTGAGACGCCGCACCGGGAGCAGGTCCGCCCGTGGATGCCGGGACCCGCCATGGCTGCGTGAGTGACAGCTGGCTCTGCCTCTAGATAGGCAGAGCCAGCTGTCACTCACGCAGCCATGGCTGTACCCGTCCCCTCCCCCGTCCGTTCCGCCAGTCAGCGCTGGCAGATCGGAGCGGGGAGAGGGGAATCCAGCCCCTCCCCTGTCACGGCAGAGAGCCGTTACAGGATCGAGAGGTGAGGGAACCCGGTATGTGTTCGCTCACCTCCCGATCTACTGAGCCGACCTGTGACAGTCTGATTGTCACAGGTCGGCTTAGAACTATGAGGTGAGTGGAAATCACTCATCTCATAGTTCTCCTTTAAAGCCCACAGGCTGAACGAACAAAATCTAACAGATTCCTCCATACACACTAAACAGCGTGCTTGGGCAAATCCCCCACCGTGGCCAATGTATTCTGACAGCTGCTTCCATCAACAAAAGTCAATTCAGAGTTCAACTTTTCGCAAGCCAGCAGGGCCATTTACTGTAAGAATTTCAGCAGATTCTGGTGAACTGGCTAACATTCTAGCCAAAAGTATTTATTTTTTCTTTTGGGTTCAGTAACACCCAACAATAAATTCACGAGACAGTTGGTCCAATCTAGGAGCCAGCAGGATTATTATTTTTTTAGGAGCCCTCTCCATTGACAACAATTAGTGAAAACCTCAAAAGTTTGGCACCAGTTGTCATTTTCCATTTATTTTATTAATTTTTACAAAATAAACAATGTACAAACATGTGGGTAGAAAGAAATATGATGCAGTAATGCACCAATGGAGAAAACAACCATAAGAAACATATCTTGTAGTACAAAGACACAGTAACACGTGTAGGGTAAGGCTAGGATGCTTGTGGAGATGTTAAAAAGGCACCACGCTAGATACCATGAAGAGGCACAACAAGAACGTTAAGAGAAAGAGAGAAAAGGGGGGCGGGAGAAAAGGGAGGATGAGGCAGAGTGAACAGAAGGTGAGGAATAAGAAAGTAGGAAAGAAGGGAGAAAGGAGGAGAGCAGCTGCCCTGAACTGGCGGAGAGTTGTTCTTATGCGAGAGTTACATGGTCCAAGTCAGGAAGGGCAATGGAAAACTATGAAGCCCAAACTTCTTCAATTTTTTTTGTAGGAGTCTGTGAGAATACTAGAAATCTGTTCATTCGCAAAGAACCCCGGCATGCCCTGCTGAAATTCATGATAAGGAATAAGTTGTTTCTTTCATGAGTGGGCTATAGTCTGTTTATCAGCCAACAAGACAAAGTTCACCGGTTTTCGCTGGTAGCGTGTTAGAGAATCCACTCCAAAGTGGAGCAGAGCATGCCAGGGGTCCCTGCAAAAGCACCAGTTGTCATTTTCAAGGGGCACTGCTGACCTGACATCTGGGATCCATTCCTGATCTAGAGGAATCCAGTTATGAGCTCTCTGGCCTGAGCTGGAAATGATACAACAATAACAGTGGAAGCCGCAATGTTGTAGCAGGAGCAAGGACACTGTGAGAGGAAGACCCAACCTGGAATTATGGTGGAGAGATCGCTGGAGATGGCAAAATATATAAGAAACCAATGTGTCCCTCAACCAACCTCCAGTCATAACTAAAATAACCCCTTTAGGTGGACAGACCTTTTAGATCATTCTTTAGATCCTTGCTTCTCAACTGGTGGGACGTAACCCAAAAGTGGGTCGTGACCCCCTATTCAGTGGGTCCCCACGTGCCTTCCACTTTTCTAGGAGAGATGTTCCTCAGCCTCCCCCTAGAGGCAACATTGTCAGTTCTCATGCCAACCACCCATTCAAAAAATGCTGCCCGGCTTGAGGTGGTGTGGGATGGGCTGGGGCTATGGCCGTGAGGGAACTCCATCCATACGTGCATTGCTTAAAGCTCGCTCGCGTGTCCTGTAGTGGTGCCTGGACCGGAGTGATGTCACATTCTGGTTGCTGGCACCTCTACATATGGATGGAGCTCCATCCCAGCACAGCAGCCCACACTGGACCCCCGGCTGAGGGATCCACTCCAGTTCTCATAAGATAAGGAGACTAAGTTTATTTTAAAAAAACAATTTAAAACTTTTTTTGAAGTGCGTATGTGTGTGAGATTGTGCCGGCCGGCCTGTGGGTCTGTCAGTGTTTTTGAGGGCCCATTCACACTAGGTAATCGCACAGTCCACGCAATTGCACCTACCGTGCGTTCTAGTGTGAGAGGTGCATTGCCATTCATTTGAATGAAACCCCAAAGGCATCTCCCACCCACAGTTCTATTGCCCGCACCGGATTGTGCAGTACTACAATGCCATGCATACCTTTACAGTGCAACTTGGGTGACGACTTAATGACCAAGGACAAATGTGGGTCATGAGGTTACACAGGTTGAGAACCACTGCTTTAGATTAAACATATTTAGAACTTACGGTGGAGTTCTTTGCCCATATAAAGGCAGAAAATTCCAGGCTTGAAGCTTATACTGCTCATGAACTGGGAAAGTTCTTGAGATAGCTTAGCGTGTAGTAGCAAGTAAATTATACATTACAATAAATGACTTGTTACAGTTTTTTGCATGCTAAATAACCGAGTCACTGCTCTTCAATTACATCAATTTAACATCCCGCAGGATTACGACAGCATTAACGTCACTATTGTATTATATCATTTGCACTGCCTCCATCTGAAACCCATCACAGATTTTCTATGCTATTTGTCCTGCTCAGCTACTGCATACCACACAGTTCTGCGTTACCTCTTACTTCCTGTCATATTCATTTGGACATAAGGACCAGAGCGCTCTCTGACAGCCAGACTTCAGACTCGGCCAGTCAGCGGCCTTTCAGGTGAGGAGAAACTACAAATACCAGCAAGTCATGCCACTCGCTGACAGTGAACATACCAGGGTTTCTAACCCCTAGTAGATACTGTATATATCCTAACTGAATGACAGTTACCTTGTGGAAGCATGTAGTAATGTGTATTGAAACTCCATTGGATACCCGTGTGATAGGACACCAACACAAGAGCACATTTGGGAGACAAGGACAGTTGGCCAACTGATCAGAAGCCGATTAATCGATTATTGAAAAAGTTGACAACTTTTTCAATAATCGATTATAATCGATTATGTCGATTAGTTGTTGCAGCCCTAGTGTTGTGACCGTATAACAGGAAGTGACTGGCCAAAGACCTTCATGGCAGGACCACCAGGTGGTCTCTTTTAATGAAAGCTGCAGATTGATAATATTGAAAATACATTAACTGCTTCCCGGCCGGCCGTTGTTATTAAACGGCCAGCCGGGACCTTCTTGGATGTAACAGGCCGTCTAAAGACAGCCTGTTAGTCCCGCCCACTTGATGCACACGAGTGGGAAACTGTCAACATTTTAAACAGGTAATTATGCCTGTTAACATACAAGTGATCCGGCGGCTATAAAGCCGCCGGATCACTTGTATGAGGTGCCGATCGGAGCGCCCCCCTTCCGCTGTGCCCGGGTGCGAGCCCGGGACCAGCATGGTGGCTCTGTGACAGGGGAACAGAGAAGGGAAGTCAGCACACGATCTCCCTCCGATCTCTCTCTCCGGTGTCAGAATGCAGGAAGTGATGTATATTACATCACTTCCGCATTCTTGTGTCACTCTCCGGCTTTAGAAGCTGGAGAGAAGCTGATGAAGTAGATCTGTGCTTCATCAGCTTCTTTGGGGTCCCCAGGTGACATTAGGGGTCTTAAAGACCCCTGATGTCTCCATCAAGAGGACCTGTTGCATCCTCTTTGATATCACATAGGGGACTTCTTAGCCCTCTATGTGATAACAATAACGTTCAGTGGGGGGGGGGAAAATAAAATAAAAATTAAAGTTGCAAAAAAATAAAATATTTAAACTCACACATAAAAAAAAGAATAAAAAAAGAAAAACATTTTTTAAAGCCCCTACCCCCACATACACGCGTACAAACATGCACATACGTGCGAAAACGACGATTGCGCACGTTACATGTCACCGCAAACATCGCAGTGAGAGCAATAGCTATAGGGCCATCAATCACTGATAACACTAAACTGATGAGCAATAAAAGCCTTTAAAGTGTCGCCTATGGCCAATTTTGGGTGTGGTAGTTTTCTGCAATTTTATGGCTTGACATGTTTGGTGTCTATTTACCTGACATGAAAATTTATATTTTACCAAAAAATTGGGTAATAATAAATGTTTTAAATAATGCAAAAAAATTGTTTTTTTTAACAATTTTCGATAATTTTCCCTTAAAATAGTAAAAAATAAAACCCCAGTGGGGAATAAGTACCACCAAAAGAAAGCTCTATCTGTACCCAAAAAATGGTGTAAAATTCATTTCAGTACAGCGTTGCATGACGGAATAAATGTCAGTCAAAGTACCGCAGCGCTGAATACTGAAAAATGGCCTGCTTCTATCTTTATTTTGTTCAGTTAAGCTTTATAAATGAGACAGACAACAGCTCCAGATTGTGTCTGCTCCAGTTTTGATCAATTCCCCCCAGTGAGTCGCTCGCTGAGTACAGTGGCCATTCAGAGGACACTTACTAGGCATTCTCTGATTGGACAAGGAGCGGTGACATCACTGCACCACTCCACATCCAATCATGAGATATAATAAACATTTGTTAAATGGGCCCATCACACCATAGCTTTGCATTAACTGCATGATACTGTGCAACTAATGTGCGCTATCCCACAATGCACCTAGCATGCGTTACCGTGCTCTAGGTGCAGTGCCATTCATTTGAATGACACCCCAAGGCTCCACCTGACTGCTGTGCGCTGTAGTACAACGCACAGTACCACAATACCATGTGTGGCAGTGCAGGTAAAAAATGAGGTGCATGTACTACTTTTTTTTTTCATTGTAATGCATCAGAAGGTATCATGGTGCCGCGCACTGCAGCAGCCGGGAGGTGTGTTGGGGTGCCATTCAAAAAAATGGCACTGCAGCTAGCACATAGTAATGCACTCTAGGTGCACTATGCAATAGCGTGCATTCATTGCAGGGTGCCAAGCAGTCAATGTAACACTATGGTGTGAATGGGCCCATTTAACAAATGACTAGGGCACAGTAACGCACGCTTGATGCACTGTGTGATGACATACGATTAACGCAATGCTATGGTGTGCATGGGTCCTTAGTCATTGGGCCTCAGCCTGCCACAGCGAAGGGAAGCAGAGGCTGCCTGCCTCAGTCTTGTAGCCCGCCGGGAGCAGGGATCAGGTAAGTGAAAGTCATTTACACAGCTCCCCTAGATATTAACAAGCAGTTAACTCTTTGCTGTGCAGGGGCAGCCCCACTGTAAGAGGAGATTTGTCTTCTTCCTGGAGATGGGTGCCCATGTAGCCAAGCAGAATGAAGACAGTCACCGGTAAGTTTAGAACAGGGGTGGGCAAACTCCGGCCCTCCAGCTGTGGTGAAACTACAAATCCCATCATGCATCTCTGGGAGTCCTGCCTGTGAGAATCTTGCAATGCCTCATGGGATTTGTAGTTCCACAGCTGCTGGAGGGCCGGAGTTTGCCCAGCCCTGGTTTAGAGCATGCTTGCATTGGAAATCTCTGGAAGCCGTTATATACTGATTAGATAATGAAGAGCACAAGATAAGCCCAAGCAGTGTCTCCACAGCCAACAGCATCACACAGCCATTGATGTCACAGTTCGCTTTCTTAACATGCCACTAAAGCCAAAACTTTCTTTTTAGTTTTGGGTGCAGTGGAGAGGGATTAGAACCCAGTTACGGAGATTCACCCCTCTCTATTTTTCCTGGTGACCAAAAGAAAAGCCCAAATTTTGAGCCGTCAACAGGAATAGAAGGAAAATCTTCCCAATGAGAACAGTTCTGGTGGCAACTAGAGATTCCCCTCACTTCCTATTGTGGCTATCAAACAGGAAGTGAAGGGAAATATCCCCAGTGTAACAATCGATCCAAAACTAAACCATTTGTAGTTTCACCACAGCTGGAGGGCCAAGGACTACCCACCCCTGCTCTATTGTGATTCCCATCATGCTGCACATGTGATGAGCTATGACACCATTTTCTGGGCCACATCTGGAACGCCGTGCATTGCGTTTTTGCTGCGATTTTACCGCGTTTGGGATTTTTGCTTAAAATGGTCTGACAGGTGCATCCCAGTGCGTTTGCATGTGTTTTTGATGCGTTCCAGTGCATTCCAGACCAGACAAAATAGGACAAGCAGTATTAATCTGGTCTGGAACGGACTGCGCTGGTGTGAACAGAGCCCAGGAATAGCATTGGGATACATTTGGGTCCAGAAACAATCTGGTCTGGTCTGAGGATGATCCGGACATGGTGTGAATGGGCCCTAAGGGCTTGTAAGTTCGGTTGAGAGTTGAAATAAGCACACAACCTTGACAGTAACTGTTTTTGGAGACATGAAATTGGTGGGTCTAGTTCCACTTAAAGGAGAACTATGAGGTGAGTGAAAATCACTCACCTCATAGTTCTAGCCGACCTGTGACAATGAAACTGTCACACATCGGCTCAATAGATCGGGAAGTGAGCGAGCACATACCGTCGCTCGCTCACTTCTCGATCCTGTCCCTGCAGAGAGCTGTGACTGTCACTCCCGGCTCCCTGCAGGGATTCCCCCCTCCCCGCTCCGATCCTTCAGCGCTGACTGGCGGAACAGACGGTGGAGGGGGCGGGTACAGCTGGCTCTGCCTCTAGATAGGCAGAGCCCGCTGTCACTCACGCAGCCGGGTAGATGATCCAGACAGTAATGTCTGGATCTTTCCCGGCTGCAGCGTTTCAGTATACCGCAAGCTAATACTGAGCTTTGGGTGACGGGAGGACGCTAGTTTGTGTCCTCCCGTTACCCTTAAGAGAACTATGGGGAAAAGCCCTGACCCCATAGTTCTCCTTTAAAGAAAAACTTAAAGAAAATCTACAACAGGTTACTGCGCTCTGCACATTATTTTTGCTCGCTGCATTGAGTAAAGAAGGTGATATGTAGCCCATGAGCATTGCAGGCGCGTAGTGTGACGCTGTCCCCGAGAACAACTGAAAATTACCTAAAATCCCCCCCACAATGGTTAGCCATGGTTTCCCTGGGATTTTACCAAAGACAATTGCCAATCATCGCTCATCCCCCATATCTGTCACTAAACAAAGTGCATGTTAGCATGCAATTATGTATGGGTACTACGGCTGCAAACAACTAATCGATTAATTAATAATGATAGTTGTCAACCATTCTCATTATCAATTAGTTGTTTGGATTCCCTAGCACCCCCCACCATCCTGGGAGGAGGGCACAGCAGGCAGTGGGCGGGTGCAATAGCCAGCCTGCAATTGGCTATTGCAATCTGAACTGGCCAATAGCAGGCTGGCAATTGCACCAGCCCACTACCTGCTGTATTTACATTCATCTGCTGTCTGTGGAATCTTGCCACTGGCAGCTGTCATTCCCTGGCTGAAGCTGTTCAAGCGCCATGTGCTCACAATACAATTATAAAAAGCATTATAAAAAGGTGGGAAAAAGTAATCTTCCATTTTGTCCTGACAAATTCTGCTGCGGGCGGTGCGATGCAGTGCCATTCATTTCAATGGCACCCCAAACGCGCCTCCCACCCACGTGTGATCACCCGCACTGGAACGCACGGTACCGCAATGCCATGCGTTCCAGTGCAGTGATTGCAAAAAATTGTGCATGTGGCTTTATTCTGAAGTATACTTTATGTTCGTAACACTGTATTTGTGTATTTTATTTTAAATTAATGATGGTATTTAATTTTTTCTATCCGATGATTCACAAATATAATCGGCCAACTAATCAATTAGGAAAACATTCATTAGTTGCAGCCCTAATTGGTACTCTGAGCAGTGGGGGTTAACATTTCTCTCGTCATTAACCACTAAATGTAAACATTGTGCTAAATACAATTTCATTCAAAAAGGATTTTAAAAATCTCTCCTCTCTATATATATTCACACACACCGATGTTATCAACCACCCGCCTACAAGCTGCCAACATTTCATCCCAATTTCCAGGGTTCCCATTCTGCTTAGGTGGGGTATGTACATGAATCCTCTATACCAGCTATAGATGTTCCCTGCTGTGTCTGCTCCATCGCAATGAGACCTGCACCTTCCCCGCTCTCAATAAACATACCTGCAATGCAGGAAAAGATCTGCAGTACATTCACTTCATTCTGCAGAGCGGGGACATCCCAGAGAAAAGACTTCAGCACCAAACACTGCAAATCACAGCCGACTGTCAGTCCGGCCAATGATCTGTCCAGAGAAATGACGGCCCCGGGGCAATCCAGAGACCTTGGAGAGCCTCTGTCACTGTGAGGTGTCCCCCTGTGACCCCTATGTACAGCAGGCTGATTACATGTCATAGTAAGCTGTCTTTGTGTACAGCAGACCCCGCCTGTGTCACCAAGATATGTCAGAGACTCCCCCAGAGTTGTCCGGGACCCCCAGATATGTCAGAGACCTCTCCCCCCAATGTATACATGTCATGGTGACATGTCTTTGTGTACAGCAAACCCACCTGTGATACCCAGACATTTCAGAGACCTTCCCCCAGAGATATCAGGGACCCCCCTATATCCAAGTCATGGTGTCCTGTCTCTGTATACAGTAGACCCCTCCTGTGTTACCAAGAAATGTCAGCAACTATCCCAGAGATGACAGGGACCCCCCCACCCCCCGTGCTGTTCTGTCTCTGTATAACCCAGAGATATCAGGGGACGGACCCCAACCCATGTATACATGTCATGGTGTCCTGTCCTGTCTCTGTATACAGCAGCCCCTGCCGTGTCACCCTGACATGTAAAGGACCCTCCATGTATGCATGTCATGGTGTCCTGTCCTGTCTCTGTATACAGCAGCCCCTGCCGTGTCACCCTGACATGTAAAGGACCCTCCATGTATGCATGTCATGGTGTCCTGTCCTGTCTCTGTATACAGCAGCCCCTGCCGTGTCACCCTGACATGTAAAGGACCCTCCATGTATGCATGTCATGGTGTCCTGTCCTGTCTCTGTATACAGCAGCCCCTGCCGTGTCACCCTGACATGTAAAGGACCCTCCATGTATGCATGTCATGGTGTCCTGTCCTGTCTCTGTATACAGCAGCCCCTGCCGTGTCACCCTGACATGTAAAGGACCCTCCATGTATGCATGTCATGGTGTCCTGTCCTGTCTCTGTATACAGCAGCCCCTGCCGTGTCACCCTGACATGTAAAGGACCCTCCATGTATGCATGTCATGGTGTCCTGTCCTGTCTCTGTATACAGCAGCCCCTGCCGTGTCACCCTGACATGTAAAGGACCCTCCATGTATGCATGTCATGGTGTCCTGTCCTGTCTCTGTATACAGCAGCCCCTGCCGTGTCACCCTGACATGTAAAGGACCCTCCATGTATGCATGTCATGGTGTCCTGTCCTGTCTCTGTATACAGCAGCCCCTGCCGTGTCACCCTGACATGTAAAGGACCCTCCATGTATGCATGTCATGGTGTCCTGTCCTGTCTCTGTATACAGCAGCCCCTGCCGTGTCACCCTGACATGTAAAGGACCCTCCATGTATGCATGTCATGGTGTCCTGTCCTGTCTCTGTATACAGCAGCCCCTGCCGTGTCACCCTGACATGTAAAGGACCCTCCATGTATGCATGTCATGGTGTCCTGTCCTGTCTCTGTATACAGCAGCCCCTGCCGTGTCACCCTGACATGTAAAGGACCCTCCATGTATGCATGTCATGGTGTCCTGTCCTGTCTCTGTATACAGCAGCCCCTGCCGTGTCACCCTGACATGTAAAGGACCCTCCATGTATGCATGTCATGGTGTCCTGTCCTGTCTCTGTATACAGCAGCCCCTGCCGTGTCACCCTGACATGTAAAGGACCCTCCATGTATGCATGTCATGGTGTCCTGTCCTGTCTCTGTATACAGCAGCCCCTGCCGTGTCACCCTGACATGTAAAGGACCCTCCATGTATGCATGTCATGGTGTCCTGTCCTGTCTCTGTATACAGCAGCCCCTGCCGTGTCACCCTGACATGTAAAGGACCCTCCATGTATGCATGTCATGGTGTCCTGTCCTGTCTCTGTATACAGCAGCCCCTGCCGTGTCACCCTGACATGTAAAGGACCCTCCATGTATGCATGTCATGGTGTCCTGTCCTGTCTCTGTATACAGCAGCCCCTGCCGTGTCACCCTGACATGTAAAGGACCCTCCATGTATGCATGTCATGGTGTCCTGTCCTGTCTCTGTATACAGCAGCCCCTGCCGTGTCACCCTGACATGTAAAGGACCCTCCATGTATGCATGTCATGGTGTCCTGTCCTGTCTCTGTATACAGCAGCCCCTGCCGTGTCACCCTGACATGTAAAGGACCCTCCATGTATGCATGTCATGGTGTCCTGTCCTGTCTCTGTATACAGCAGCCCCTGCCGTGTCACCCTGACATGTAAAGGACCCTCCATGTATGCATGTCATGGTGTCCTGTCCTGTCTCTGTATACAGCAGCCCCTGCCGTGTCACCCTGACATGTAAAGGACCCTCCATGTATGCATGTCATGGTGTCCTCTCTATGTGTACAACAAACTCCCCCAGTGTGACCCCTCCCAGGGATATCAGGGACCCCCGGTGTATACATTGCATGGTCTCCAATCTCTGTGTACAGCAGACCTCCTCTCCTGTGTCCCCCAGAGATGTCAGGGACCACCATAGGGATGTCAGGGGCCCCAGTGTATACATAGTACAGCACACCTCCTCTCGTGTGTCCCCGAGATACGTCAGGGCCCCCAGTGTATACATAGTACATCAGAGCTCCTGTCCTGTGTCCCCCAGAGATGTCAGGGGCCCCAGTGTATACACAGTACAGGAGAGCTCCTCTCCTGTGTCCCCCGTGTACACATGTCATGGTGTCCTGTGTCTATGTACACTATTATAGCCTGTGGACATCGTTCTATGATCTGTTCTACCCCGCCCCTCATTTCTACTCTCTCTGTCACCAGTCGCTCGGGTCTGACAAGCTTGCTGCAGAACTATAAGTCCCAGCATGCTCGGCCGGTCACATGCTACCAGGGAATGCTGCGACTTGTAGTCCTCCAGCAGCTGGAGGGCCGCAGGTTGCCCATGTCTGCTGCCACTATCTGCCCCCCTCCTTCTTTTGCCCCAGCCCCCCTTCACCTCACCTTTCTTTTGATCTGACCCGACGTAGACACTTTCCGGCTTAGCTTCTGCGGCTCGGGCTCCGGCTCGCTGTCGGATGAATCCTCGGCCGGGGCCCCGGAATCCGCCGCAGCCAGGGAGGCCGCCATCACTAGCCGAAAGCCGGGGACATGGACACACACAGGGCCAGCTGCAGGGGACCGGAATCATCTGGGGGAACAGCGACATCTGCTGGCAGCCGAGACAGACAGCCAGTGCGGGCACAGCGCCAACTGCTGGTGAATGGGCGCAGTGCCGGGGAGAGAATGAAAACTCCCACAACTCACCGCTCAGTCCGGCCACCGGAAGTCGTGTCATTTGTCATGGTGGAGATCCATCTCCTCCCAGAGGGTGAGGACAGTTTCAGTCCTGCTGGCTGTCCCTGTTCTGTACAGTGGTCCCTATGTTCTGATGGACAGAGCTCTAGAAATTATTCTTTTGGACCAATCTTGTACAAACGTGTTAAAATGCACATTTGTAACACATAAACATTCAAATCTCTCACAACAACCTACATTATTGAAAGTATGGGGCTAGTAGAATAAAATGATTGTATTTGCAGTTGCATGTCGCACTATAATTGTCCAAATGTTTATCACGTGTGTATTTTTAGTAAATAAAAATAATTAATTTTATTGCACACAAGCACATTATAGGGGGTCTACCTATCAGTGTTTTCACCTATTATTGACACAAAAGTTTTATTGCATCTTATTTAAAAAATGTGTAACTCTTGGGTACAAACATTGATAAATAGACCTCCAATCAACTCCAAATTCTGTTCACTCCTTGCTGCCACCTCCTGCCAGACACTGCTTATTACAGTCATTAAGAATCCCATTTGGGATCCAGACCAGTGTCTCTCAGCTGTTTTTTACTCACACCACCCTTTAAAATATGCGAAATCTCGAGGCACCCCAGTCTTAAATGTAAAAAAAGTAAATGTAAAAATTTGTCCCCTCAAAAACCATAAAAGACCCTTATCTGGAATAAGGATTTTAAGTGGGAACACACAAAAACACAGGGTTCTCCTCATTTTACATTAGAGCTTCCACCCTTTCACATCAGAATCCCTCCTTTCACATCAGTCACCCCCTCCCAAACCAGGAGGCCCCTTTAAATCAGAAGCCCCCTTCACATCAGAGTCATACCATCACATCAGAGCTCCCCCTTTCACATCACATCAGAATCTATCCTTTCACATCAGAGTCACCCCCTCTCACATCAGAGACACCACCTCTCACACCCTCCTTTCACTTCAGAGTCACCCCTTCTCACACCAGGAGCCCACTTTATATCAAAATCTTCCTTCACATCAGAGTTCTCAGTACTCCCTTTACATCAGAGTCATACCATCACATCAGGAGGCACAGCTGCGGCAATATGGTAGAGGGCAGGAGCTGGAGTGGGCCTGGGCAGAGTTGAACTTCCATCCTTTTCTGAACAGATCCCGCCCTCCCTGGATTAGCCTGCTTCTTTCTCATGGTGCTGGTGGATGGTCCACCTGCACTATGGTAGGGCATGATGCCGTGTGACAATTTTGAGGCACCACTGAGGAAGCCATAAGGCACACCAGGGTGCCATGGCACCCTAGTACAGGAAGGATCTAGACCCATGAAGCATAGGTGGGTAATAGTTAATGGTCAAGGTGTCTCATTCAGTGTAAGTTAATTTAGATAGAAATGGTCTAATGGGGAAAGGAAAAAAACAAGGGAGAGCTCTTCATAGATATAATCACACTCATGGGTTTGAAGCTATCTGTGCAGGCACTATTTTTAAAAACGCACCACAACACACAGTTGCAGCGCAGATGTGTTGGGGTACCTTCACAGCATGTGTTACCACAATGCCATTAAAATTGGAGCAGCCCTGGCTCCATATAATTACAACAGACTCCTTAGAGGGATTATTTGGATGAAAAAAAGAGAAGAAAAAAAGAGAAGAAAAAAAGGTTTGTGTAATTATGTCTTGTAATTCCAAGCCCCAGATTCTATTGTAGAGATGTGCATTCAGATTCCAGCGCACTTCCTGAATCACAAAATACTGTTGATTCAGCAGTTCGTCCGAATCTGAAATAATGAATTATTATATGCCTGAATATACAAAAAATATATTCGGGCATATAGTAATTCCTATCGTATGGGCGCCACCAGCTTGCAGCGTCCAAGACGGCGGCGCTCATAAATGCGTATGATGTTGCCCAACGGTTGAGTTATGGGGCATCATTCACCCGCCTCCAAGATGGCGGTGCGCATGCGCAGAAGGCATCGGTGGCCAATATGGCCACCACGCAGTTTGTTTTTTAAATGTGCGTTTTCGGATTCAGAGGTTTGTTGCCTCCGAATTCAAAACAGCATTAATATTCGTTACATCAAACGAAACGAATGAAAAGCTTTTCCCCTTTTCATTAGTTTCGTCCGAAATGAAAATATTTTTGCTGTGCACATGTCTATTCTATAGGGAACCCTCAAACAATGTCCTCCTTGAATTTAAAGAAGAATTGCAGACAAAGTGCACAAATTGGAAACTTTGTGAGACAAAATGTACAAAAATGCTTGAAACGCACATTTCCAGGCATTTGCCATTGAAGTATATGGGAAGTAATCTGCCAAAAAGTAGCTCGTACTTTTTCCGGCGACAGGCTTTTTCCTGCTTCCGACAAAATGCTCAGGTGTGAAAAGGGGCCATAGACATTAATGGGACAATTCCTTGTCTTGAGCGTTTTGTCGGACTTAGCTTTCAGTGAGAATACACCTAGGTGTGAACAGCAGCTAATAGGGTTGCCACCTGTCTGGGATTCGCCCGAACAGTCCGGGTTTTGAATGTTGTGTCTGGGTTTCATGTCAGGCAGACAGGGGCAACCAAAATTAAGATAGGGGCTACAGGCCCCCCACAGAAAATAGTCTCCACTGGGATATTTACACATGAGTGGGTGGTGCTATTTACATATGAATAAATCGCCACTCATTCTCCCCAAAAAAGTTCTGTGCGTCGCTAGAGTATTCGGGTTTCGATGGAAGAAAAAGGTGGCAACCCTAGCAGCTAACATTTATTATTTCCCTGCATTCCTTTTGGAATGTTGGTGCTTTATAAATCCTGTGTTTAAATAATAATAATAATAATAACAGTCTTTGCCCTTCTGATGGATATACCCCTTAAGGCAGAGGAAGCTAAACTCTAGCCCTCCAGCTGTCATGGAGCTACAAGTCCTATAAGGCTGGTGGGGTCAGTGTATGCTCACCAAGGGCAAAACTGAGGAGTAGCTGATCCAAAAGCTGCAAAAATAAGTCCCAGTGGCTCTGCAGTAAGTGAATAATCACAGTAGCAGAAAAATATCTTGATAAAATGGAAAAGAGAAAACAGGAAATGGTTTGCTTCCCTCAAAGTAGAGAGAAGATATCCGTTCTCCTAAGGACACTAGCAAGGACCTGTGGCTTGCTGGTATTAGGAGGGCTTGTACCAGACTTACATTATAGCTTATTTTCCAATTTTTGCTGATTGTTATGTCCAGTCTCCTGTATTTTCACTGCTAATCCAACTCAACCTTCTCTTTCCAAAGCTTATTTCTTTACTTGTGAGTGGAAAAAAAACCCTGTACATCTCCGTAGCTGTACCTGCTTGCTTATAATACATATTTTAAGCAATACACAAAACAAAAATGTAAAAAATGCAATATTTAATTTTTTAACCAAAATAGTAATATAATAATTACAATTTTTTATGTTATGTTATATTTATTTATTTTATGTCTACTTTAAAGACCAATTTACTTGATCAGTTAGTGTTAGGTTGGCCAGTTTGAGCAACACTTAAAATTAGTTTGTGACATTCAGACTTTGTAGGAGTTTACATGTTGAAAACCATCTAAGGAATCTGTTTATAAACAATTATAAAGTGTCATTAATTATAAATAAATTCTTTCCTATGCTCCTCAGCTCCATCTGGTGGCCATAATGTAGTATTACATCACAATACATTTGAACTTAAAAAAAAAAAAATAAGAACATTTGTTTTTGCCCAAATTGGGCATTCACAGATAATTGCTAGCCGAAGGGCTATCCAGATAAACCCCTAAGCAACTAGATGATCATTTTTTTTACATAAACCCATACATATTCCATCTACCCGTCGGTCCACAGTCTGATGTTTTTCCCCTAAATTTTGAGGCAACTGCCAATCCAGGAAAACATCATCCACTGCACTAGATCAAGTCCACATGAATCACATAAACAGCAATCCTACAGAAACAAAGAAAACCTGTCATCTGTCATTTGTAGGAATAGTCTTGTAAGGGTTCATGATGCCTTTTGGATCCAGCATGTGTTTTATTTTCTGCATAATCTGCACTGCTTCTCTAGATTTGCTGTAATAAATGTGGTCCCTTTTCTTAAATCCCAAACCATGCTCAGCGCTGATGCTGCCATTGTGCTGAGAGGTCCATTCATACACAAAGGGCTCCAACGCAGCTTGTAAAGTATCGCTGTGCGACTTTGCTGTGATGTTCAAATGTAAGTTCCCATCACCTGGATGTTGAATCACAAACAAATGTTAAAAGCACATCTATGTAGTTTACGTTTTATCCTAATGTTCTTCTTTATACGAAAGAATACAAAAGTATGGAAAAGATCTTTAGTATCTCATTTTTGGAGGGTTTCTTTATAAAGGATGTTTCTGTAACAGAAATGATAACTGATCATTTTAAAATACATTTGTTCTATTAATATGCCTGCTCTGATCAGGTATTCTTATAGGTGCCGGTGGCATCTGTCAGAATGCAATGTAAACACCGGCGATTCCTCGATTGACACGCTGTTTGTATTGATGGAGGAATCAGGTAAATTTTTTTCGTTCAGCCCGCGGGTTATACAAAAAAATTGATAGGTGTAAACAAGATTTTGTATAAAAGGCAATGCCACTTAGGTACCTAGGACATGCTTAAGGACTGGAATGGCATACCAAGGATTGTCGTCATGGACAATAAAGGACAGACCTTCGATTAAGAGGCTTTGTTTTTGAATTAATTTGTAATGATCTGTAAGCATCTGTAAAACTACAGCCATCATTATAACATTTGGTTAACTGTGTGCTTTTTTTGGTGTTTGTTGCAATACTTTCTGAAACAGATTGTTTGAAGGCTTAAAGGATAAGTGCACTTTAAGACAAAATGCACTTATCCTCACCTATCTGGACCCCACTCTTCCTCCACTGATGCATACTTACCTATATCTGTCAGGCATGGCCTCTCTTGATTGTTTACATCCAGCACCACAAGTCTCACTATCTTGGCTGCACCTGCGCATTATAGACCAATAGAACTCTATGGGCCAGGGTCCAACACTGGAGACAACCCCATTGCAGTCTACGGGGCTGTCATGTGGAGGCATGGCCAGGATGTAAACAAACACTGGAGGCTGCAGCCACCAGATGAAGGTAATTATGCAACTTTGGAAAGGGATTTGATAAGGTCAGGGCAGACAGGATAAGTGCACTTATTCTTAAAGTATCCGGTGTTATTCTGGAATATAATACCCATGGTAATCAGCATTCCACTGGATAAGGTACGTTTTTTATTTGTAATAATAAAAAGACTAACTTTTGTATATTCTTACCTAAATGGCCATAACCAACCACAGATTGGGCTGAGGACCCCAAACGAGCCTTTGTTTCTTCAACCAGGGTATAGAGTTTCTCTACAGGCATGGACAAGTCATATTTGTAGACGTAGCCATCACGTGCTAGAGCTTCTGTGATACGCTCCCGAAGAGCCCAGAGGGACTAGGCGGGAAAACACAAATAGGTAATCATACAGTAAAGATGCCCTTAAAGGAACACTCCACTCAAGTTCTGCTTTAAGCTGTATATTAAACAAAGATGTAGCTGCACAGATGATTATGGGACATACCGCTATTTTACCATGGTCTGTAGCCACTGTGCCTGAAGTCACGCACCCCAAATCCAGAGCCTTCTCCAAAAACACATTCAGTTTTTCTTCATCATGCTTTGCACAAGATCCAGATGTTTCCACCAAAACATAGAATGAATTCTCTGCAGTTACAAAATATTATCAGGGTAACTAGCATATCAGAAGTGATCAGAATACAAATTCAAGTCTCACGAATTACCTGGCAGAGGGTTATTAAGCTTCAGATGAGTTCCCACCAATCTCATACATTCAGAGTCCAGAAATTCACATGCAGACAGGATTTCTCCAAGTTCATCTCTGCACATGGTGAAGATCTCCAGCACTCTGCTGAAATTCTCACATCCTGACACATATAAAAAAAAAATCCTAAAACAATTTAAAAAGCCCTGATCATTTCATATGATGTAAAGATGATATGTACTGGGAAGGGTTGGCTCGTGCTGAATTCAGGCTGATTTGACAAAATCTATTTTGAGGCTTAGTTTTCTTTTTCCCTACTTCTGTTTAACAAAGCTCCAGCAGTAAGCAAATGTTACATTTCTAGCAAGCTGGAGCTAGGAGAGAGACTCCTAAGCTGATATCTTAGGTATATGCAGAGGGTTAAACAGCTCTCTGGTCTCATATCTTGTGTGAACTGTAGTGACAAGATCTCTACACCTGTGTTCCCAGCTCCTCCCACTTGCCACACTCATCACTGAGGGCTAAGGCTAGCTATACATTGTTAAGCTGGCCACACAGTGCAAATTTTGTCAGGTTCTTAATGAAGTAGTTGCCTCTGTCACCATCCTTCCACCCAGCATCCTTCAATCAGAAGATTAAAGGAGCTGCAGAGAAAATATTCGGGCAAACAGTGACGGCAGCCAATCTGCTGCCGTCACTGTTCAAGTACTCCGACAGTGGCATGTCTGCCACTGTCAGAATACAAAGGACACAGCGGGAGATTTGTCCATCCACGCTAATTAGCGTGGATGGAGGAATCTGTAAAACAAATTTTGTTTAGCCCACAGGCTGGACGAAAGAAATTTAATAATGTATGGCCAGCTCTAGTGTTTTTCTCGATCGAGAAAAGAAACCTCTTAATTTCCCCATCCACACTGACAGTGGATGAGGGAATCCCTCGCGCTGGTCTTTTTTTTTTTTTTTTACAGTGGTGAGTGTGCCACTGTCAGAATACCAGAACAGCTTAGATTCTTCGGATCGCCTCCTTCGGCAAAAGTCGATAAGAACATTTGTCAAACGAAGGGGATTCCCGATGGGAACACAGACTGGTCGAATTTTGGCCAGTCAGCAGAACGTGGGCAAAATTTGACCAGTGTATGGCCACCTTAAGATTCTCTATTTTATATCATGGAGAATGGGTGTGCTGGGGATGTAGAGCAAAGAATGTCTGACTGAGAGCTCTCACTACTGTGAGATAACCAGCAAAAGATTTGTATAACTGACATTAAGAAAATACTGAAAGATCAGTTTTAGATATTGTTAGCCTTACTGGTGCAGCTGTGTCCCTTTATTTGCTGGTAAATCATTTTCCTTTACAACTTGGCAATCAGTTTGAATCTGAATTTTAGTGTGTTAAAATACAGATGATGAAAAGAATACTAGTTTTTATATTCTTTGTGAATGAATGTTTACATAAAATGTCAGCATGCACCTTACCCAGGAATGCCACATTGACAGCGCTTGGTTTGCGTGGACACAGTATAGAGATTCCAGTTATGATACCGAGAGTTCCTTCAGAACCAATGAACAGCTGCTTCAGATCATAGCCTGTGTTGTCTTTGCGCAGAGAGTTCAGGCAGTTAAGAACAGACCCATCAGGAAGTACCTGATAAGGGAAGAAATACAATACAGCACAGAAATCTTGGTATGCACAAACACAGCATGTAATAGAAAAATAAAATATCTCACCGCTTCCAGTCCTAAAACCGTCCCACGTAGAGAACCATATCGGAGAAGCCTCAGGCCCCCAGCATTTGTAGATAGGTTGCCTCCAATATGGCAGCTTCCTTTTGCACCAAGGTCTAATGGCATAGTATATCCTCGCTCTCCCAGATATTGGTTCAGAGATTCCAATATGCAGCCAGCCTGGCAAACCAAGGCCCCTGTAATGAACATAAGCATGATTAAGGCCTATTTCACATGGGAGGCATCCATTATGATCAGCAGGGGATCCGTGAACAGATCTCCTGCTGATCCGAGCAGTATGGAACGGATGCACCTTTTGTGACATCTGTGTCGGTTCAGTTTTTTCCTAGATCACAATATGGAGGAAAGAACTGAACTGACCGGACCCATTTTAGGTCTATGGGGGGCAGACATGTGTACATTTACATCCAATACATCACGTTGAGATGGACTTGATCGGGACACTGTGTGAAAGGGGCCTAAAGAAAAACCCTTTGGGAGCGAAACATTTACACTGCCATTGTCGACTGCTCTCTGAAAAGGCTATTTGCATGACTCTCATTCGGATGCTCTGGTTTCACTGCTCTGTAAGGCCTTGTTCACAGCAAATGCAGAACAGATCTGCATGAGTTTCTGCACATGCAGTGCAGTGGGTTGTGCCATGTTTTTTGACGCGTTTTGAGGCGTTCGGGCCGTTTTTGGTAAAAAAAAATGTAAAGTTTAAAATGGGCTTTCAGTGAGTTCCAGCGCATTTGCATGCATTTTTGATGCATTTGCATGTGTTCCAGAGCAGGTAAAATAGGGCCTGCTGCAGTTTTTTTTTACGTGCTCTGGAACGGAACGCTGCAAAGTGAACTGGAGCTAAAAAAAACATTGGAATACATTGGACGCAGTTTTGCTCCGGTCTGTAACTGCTCTGCAACGCGCTTGGTGTGAACAAGGCCTAAATCATTGACCCAGAACAAGTATGTACATCTGGAGTTCTGACTTTAATGACTGCTTTTTCCAGGTGGGTGTCTTAGAAAATACTGGAGCCAAAGGATACAGACAACTAGCATTTTCAGGACAGCAATGACAGCTCATGTATTGTTCTTCTCATTAGTCATCTGTCATAATACGAATAAATACAGGTCACCTTCAGTGGAAGCAGCTTGTCAAATGTAGAATTCATAGGCAGCTGAAGTTATATACAAATATGACAAGATCTGTAATCTTTGTTATTAAGACATATTTGACTTCAAGTTTTCTGGCAGAAAGAAAAAGGGATTTTTAAAACCACAAATAGTTCAGGTAGCCACATGCTTTACACTCTGATTGTACAGTATCTTTACAATGTTCATTAGGCTTAACTATATAGCATTAGAGCCTATCTATAAAAAGTAATATGAAAAGTAACAAATTTGAGTTTTGAGAACACCAAGCATTGGCTAAATTGCCAGGAGCCTCTAAAGCTAGCTGTACCCTATGATTTTGTTCTAATTTCTCAGGGCAGAACAAAACAAATGTTACAGATTTCTCCATCCAAGTTAAGCAGTATGGATGAACAAATCTCCTGCTGTATTCTGACAGCAGGCACCTGCAGTCACTGTCCAGCCAGCAATTTTCAGAGCGGCTCTTTTGAGAGGTATTGTTGGGGCCACGCACTGCTTGAATTTCGGGCAGCAGGATTTGCCAAAAATGTGAGCAATGTATGGTCTGCCTTATAGACTACAAGTCAGCAAGATTATTTCCCTAAACAGTTTCATGCACCTCAAGCCCTTTCTCAAGCTCCTTCTGATTCGTTGTTTTGAAGTGGACAACAGATAGGTGTCTTCCTGTTGCTGAGCATACAAACGCTCTGTAGTTTCTGCCAGTGCTGTCACTGACAAGTATGCCATCCTATGAACCAACCCAGATTTCCACTACTCAGATCTGATTCATAAGGAGGTTCAGGTACTTAGGCAACAGAAAATCTATTCACTTACCTGAAACATTATCAAAGCTTATCACCTGGTCCATCAACGCCGTTGAAACCAGGATCTCATCAAAGACAGGGACACTGCCACCAACTAAACTTGTGTTTCCACCTTGGGGGGTCACAGCCAGGTACCTCTCATTGCAGTACCTGCATGCACAATCACAGGATGTAACAACCTATCAGATGTAGCAGAAAACTGTAATAACTAAAAATATCTGCCATTCATCAGATCCTAAGAATTCTGTCTCTGCCCCATTTTCAGAACATGCTCACACTAGAAATAATACAAAAAAATAATTAAATATTATTGAATGTATAAAGAGAATGTATAGTACCTGTGTTTCCCGGAAAATAAGACACTGTCTTATATTTTTTTTGGCTCAAAAAAAACACTCTAGGTCTTATTTTTGGGGTAGGTCTTATTTGTTTTAATGTACAACAATCCAAAGTTAATGCAAATCCAAATTAAATAATCCAAAATAGCAAAGTTAAGAATAGGGTGATCAGGGCAATCAGGGGTGCCATACCTTTCCAAGAGCTATTTGGTAACCAGAATGAGAGAAGCGCACTTTCACTATCGATTCCTCACAGGCGGAGTGCATTTGGTATCACTCCGCCTGTGACAGGAGACGACGCCATAGAGGAAGCATCGGCTTATGCGGCTCTGCTCCCTCCGCTGCCGCCTTGCTTCCTCTAGCGCTGGCTTCGTGGGCACCACTGATTCTCTCCTGCGGCTCTTCAACCCCTTATGCCACCACCAGCCCTGGGAATGGTCACAACTAGGTCTTATTTTCGGGGTAGGTCTTATATTTTAGCAATTCCCAAAAATAGTACTAGGTCTTAATTTCGGGGTAGGTCTTATTTTCGGGGAAACAGGGTATATACACTGAGTGGCCAGATTATTATGACCACGGCATCAGTACTTCGTTGGGCCACGAGATAACTCCACGAGATGACTTTGTTGGGCCGCCTTGTGACTCCACGAGATGTGGAAAGGTGATGCGAGGAATCTGACACTGCACTGTTGCCCTTCTGTTGTCTGTCCTAACATTGACTAGTCGCTGACGGCCACAATTCGCACGTTCAGACCCAGATTTTTAAACACTTTAACAATGAGCCCCTCTTGAACATTTAACGAATTCTGCTGTTTTGCTGATACTCGCTCCATGGCTCGCGCCAACAATCATCCCACGTTCAAAGGCTGTTAAATCGTGTTGCTTACCCATATCTTCAGAAAAAAATCCCTTCTACTGTCGTGGTAAACAACCTGCTGCCCTATTTATAATGGTCTGGCCCTCTAGCAACTCCAGCGCAAAATTATAGCTAATTTTAGCTAATTTGCCTACAAACGTCAGGTGGTCATAATAAACTGGCCACTCAGTTTAGAATATACAGTATAGAGAATGTAAAAGAGGGAAAGTGCAGACACATTATTAGATATGGATAATGTAGATATGTTAAAACATAGATCTCATTAAGCTCAATTCACAAAGTTTCCCACAAGCATAAAAGTTTCTTTATTTTCAGTCATATTAATGTCATTTTGAAATCTCATTGGACTAGGCTAAAAATACCTGTCATTTTTCCAACAAGAAGTGTCTTTATCTTGTCGTTTTAGCTTTGTAAATTGAGTTTATTGACCTCTAATTTGGCAGCTCAAAAAAGCTTCTTTTTTTTTTTTAAAGGAACTTTTAATGGCTCTGGGTATTTTTAGTTTTAAGCAAAAATAAACCCCAACAATTAAACTGTTTTCCAATCACAATAAAGGCATGCCTCTGGTGAAAACTGTTACACTTGTCAGCGTAGCAATAGCAGATTTCAATCAAACTTTCAAGCCCTCAAATGGCTGGGTTTTTTTTTTGTTTTTTTTTCAAGAGCCCGCGGAACGTGCATCGAAAACAAATCCCCAGTGAACAAAAAAAGTTAACTGTGAAATCACAGCACACAAAAACGTGCACAAGGGTGCTTGGTCCTTTAATAAAGAAGGGACCATACTTTCCCGCCCCCAGGGCGCAAGGCTCCTGACAGGGGTTGAGACGACTATGGTCCACCAACCCGAAGGCCAGTGGACGTTGTGCAGAATATGCAATATGGTGTCGTGTCCAAGTGCACAGTGAGTCAAAGTGGGGTCCCACACCCAAGTGACTTTCTGAGCACCCCTGGGACGCCACCCTCAGGGGGCACAACACCACGGGCTCTGCCGCCTCCCAACCCTCCGGCCAGACCCACTGATTCTCCATTTCCACCAGGAGGTAGTGCCTTCGGCGGTCCTTCCACTGTCTAGGGTCTACCCGACACTCAGGGCCTGATGCAACTAGCAGTGGACAGTCCCGTCCTCCGACACCCACCAATTACGCCAGAGGGTACTAGAATGCCCCACCCCTATAGGCAGCAGCATCCTTTCCCCTCCGGCAACTGATAGGAACAGGTACTACACTTGATCTTAGCCAAAAGGCCGAGAAGCCTCTTGGCTGGTTCCATAGATGATAACACATCTGCAACACCATATAGTGATAATGAGACCACCTGCACTCCATACAGCGCTGAGACCTTTCAGGATATGGTGGTGCTTGTAGTGACGGAGGATGATGCCATGTGAATCCTTAGAATCATGGAAGATAAGTTACCAGCACACACAAGGTTAGAATGCAAATCCAAATCCATGTTATTGTGTCACATAGGTCATAATTAACCAATGTTTCGGGGCCACGCAGGGTCCCTTTCTTCAGGTGATGCCTTGAGGAAGGGACCTATGTGACGATGATGCAATAAACTGGATTTGCATACTAACCCTGTGTGTGCTGGTGACTTGTCTTTGTTGTACAACAACATGGCAACTTCAGATTCAAACAGAGGCTAAAATGGCACCATCTTTGGCTGTATAGGATCTTTAAGTGTATATGTTTTTTATTATTACTATTATTGTACAGGAGTTATATAGCCCCAACAGTTTTTGCTGTGTTTTACAATATAAAGGGAGACAGTATGGATATAATAAAATTTAGGACTAGAGGGTTAGAAGGCCCCTGCTCATGAGACCTTACAATTTTACAGTAAAGGTGCACTTTTATTAGCAGCAACTTTGTTTACTACCTGTTTAAAGTCTCCCTGTTAGGCTGTAGATAGGCCTGCCATTGCAGTATATGGAGGCCACTGTGCATGTTGTGAAGGTATTTCAAGATTTTCAGCAGATGCTGTGCAAAGCCAGGCAGTGAAAATCTTGTAGTAGCTTGAATATATGCAAGTATATCCTAGTATGGAGTCATGTTCTGGCAAATGAGAAGAGGTTAGAAGGAGGTTAGAAAAGGATATCTACATTAAAAGTGAATTTATCCTTTAAATGTGTGTTCTATGTATATTTTAATAGTTTTTACTAAAATCTTTATTTTACCAATACATATCTAAAAACAGGGTGCCCCTGCTGTCTGCGGACTTGACGGAACTGCAATACCTGCTTTGTATTTGTCTCTTTATAACTGATATCCCATAAAGCCCCATAAGAACATAGCAGGGAAAGAGTGACTGCCTCTCCAACTCATTCCCCTGTGTGTAACATTTCAGATTAAACAACATGCTTTTTTTTCTGCAAAGCAGGTAAAAGAGAACTATGGGGTAACCTTTTTATCTCATAGTTTTCTTTAGGGTCACAGGAGGACATATACTAAAGGAGCCTAGCTAGACAGACCTAATAAATATATTAAAATCCATATGCAATATTTTATATTTACATAACTAAAAGAAAATATATTTATTTTAGTCCTGAAGATTATAAATAAAGAAAACATGTACACTGTATATTCTCTTTATGATGATGGATACCTTGATTGAATTTGTACATGGTCTGAAATGTGAGGACACAGGAACGGAACCATCATCATCATCAGCTCCTCTTTCCAAAGGTTTTATTGCATGTTGTACTCAGGTATGAACATGCCTTTCATGTCATTACATTCTTGACATTATTACAGTCACACCGCTGGCGTAATAGAAGCCTCACAGCAGGAACAGCCTATGCCTTCACATCAAACACCAGAAAATAAATGATAATTAATATCTTGTGCATGATGATTTGGGGGATCATAACTTTATCAAGCTGCTACTGGTTGCCTTTCTATTGGCCTCATAGGCTTCCTCATTGGTACGCAGGTTGCCAGGGAGTCTAAAGCTGGCCATACACTGAGTATTTTCTTGTTCAGACCCACGGACTAAAGGAGAAAAAACTCTCAGATTCCTCATCCCCACTAACAGTGTTTTAGAAAATGTTCAGACCAGCATTGAAGTTTTAATTAACTCTAAGGCCCCATTCACACTGAGCGACATGAAAATCGCGCGACTTTGAGCGATATTGCGCGACGAGCGATATTGCGCAACTTTTTCCTATTGGGCTGTATGCAATCAGGAGCAATATCGCTCAAAATCGCTCGAAAAAAGGGTCATGTAGGAGCGACGAGCTACCAGCGACGAGCTACAAGCGATATTGAGCGACGAGATGTGAACAGCTCCATTGCAATGGATTGGAGAAGCTACATAGAGCGATATCGCGTGGAAATATGAGCGATATCGCTGCAAAAATCGCTCCATAAATCGCTCAGTGTGAATAGGGCCTTAATGAAGATCCTGGTGCAGTCTGGGCCACATGCAGGTTGAATGGAGAATTGCGGACTGGGCCACACAGACCACATTTCATACGAGCCAGCAGAACCAGTGTATGGCCAGCTTAGTGTTCTGGGTTCTGAAGTTATATGCAGTCACAGTGGGGTGCCTGCTTTGCAGAACTGCTGTTGGTTGTCCTTGACACAGACTGATGTGACCCACAATCCCAAGCAACAAAGGAAAACATTCTGAAAGTCACTAATGTTGTCCAAAAAATTCAGCAACTGTGCTAAAGTGAGAACATTTACTCAATTTATCTTAATCTGAGCTCTGTGTAATCCACTGCAGAATACAGACAAATAGCTCCAGAGAGGGTCAGAGTGTACCTCCCAAAGCCTATGCTCTGTAACTTTCTCCCTAATCTCCTAGTACTGGCATTTTTACATCCAGATTTCTGTATGTCAAAGAGGCTGTTCCATCATCATCAGCAGATGGGTGCCAGGATGACCAGATTATAGGCAAAACAAAGTGGGTGGGCCGGAGGGCTGAAAGAAGAGAAACACCTGAATAAAAAAAACTCATTAGGTGAACTGTGCTCCCTGTATGCACCTACTTTTCTTTATTGATGAGAGAGTACTTTTACCACACAAAGCAGAATCACTTACTTCAGAATCTGTGACACTTCTTCTGTATTTCTAGGCTTTAGAAGAACTTTGCTATGACCTGAAAGAAATTTTAAAGAAATGGTGAATTTGGGAATACCTATACACATACTGTATAATGCTTCAATTGGCAGCACCCATGTCCCTGATTAGCAGTTTGAGCAACGGTCTGGATCTCCAACATGCTCCTAGCACAAGGCATTTTAAAGTGACAATAAAGTAAAAAATGCTTTTCCCTCCCCCCAATGTTAATGTCAGCACTTACCTTAAATAATGTTTCTTAATCCGATTTTCTTTTTTCTTGTCCTTTTCATCTGTCCCTCCAGCGCTGCTGCGGGTCTCCGATCCAGCTGGCACTTCCTGTCCCACGGTGTCAGTGCGGGTGCATGCGTCCATAGACTTACCTTGTGTCTCTCCTCGCGTTCTGGCCGAAAATGGGATCTGCGCATGCGCCCGCCCCAAGGCGCTTTGTGGCCACCCGAGATTTTTCACATTTTTGGACGAGAGCGCGCAGGGAAGACACGGGTAAGTATTAACCCTTTTTTTTCTTTTTTTACACTTTCTGCATATATCTACTGCTACCTAGCAGTAGATCTATGAAAAAACACCCGAGGCTTTTATTATCCTTTAAAACTAGCTGCAGTATAATTGTACATTAGGAAATAAGAAAGCCCCCTTTCTCTTCTTTTTTTATTCTAGTTCACGCTGGAGTGGATTTCTTCTTGCTTCCTGGTTTAGGGTACCTGCCTCAAATCAAGGTTCACCCTAGTTTTATTTAAATTTTGTTTTTCTTACTGAAAAAGGAGCTGATGAGGGATATGTGTTCTTTTATCGTATGGGGTATTTGTATTTTTATAACTGCTGGGAGATTTGTAGGTTCGTTTTCGTCCCTATCAGGTGCGTCCGCGGGCGAGCAGCACAGAGGGAACCCGCTGGCAGGAAGCAGCCGGAAGGGTCCGAAGGCAAGGTAACCAGGGGGCAATCCAAAGAGGTAGTCGAGGGTAATCTGAGGTCGAGGCAGGCAGCAGAGGGTCAGAAACGATAGGCGGTCCACGGTCGGTACACGGGAGGTCAGCGGGAGGGGAGCGGGAGGGGAGCTTCGTATGTCACACCATGAGGTGGAATAACTCAGCAATAAGCCAGAGCTCAGGCCAAGTTTTTATAGCCAGGGGAGTTAGGACCACCTCCGGTCACCGAGGCAACCAGGAGGCTTCCTTCCTCGGGAACCAATGGCAGGCGAGAGAGATGGAAGGTGTGTACAGGGAACCTCCCCCAGCAAGGCTCACACCTGATGCCTAATGGAGCAGGAGTGCTACACACGTGCCCCCGGGGATGCGCGCGCAGCCTGCATACCGCGCATGCGCACCCGCCGTGCGACTCTAGCATGCGTACCTGCAACCCGGGCACCAGGAGTTCTGCCAAGCTGAGGGGAAACCCGTGCCCTGCGCCGTGCCCGTGGCCCCCGAGCAGGGACAACACCCCCTGCTTCCTGACAGTCCCATCCTCCATTTATATTTGTAGTTTGTATTGCTGGATTGCCACATATAAAACATAGAACAGAAAGGATTAAAACTAAATTTAAAAGATGCCACACCTAATAGCCTGACGGCAATAAAAAAAAAAAACAATACTGTAAATTAGAAATACAGTAATACCTCGGTCCAGGAAAAATTAGGTTTGCGAACAATAAGTTCGGCAAAATCTTGCTTCCGTTCGCAAACTCCATATCGGGTGACGAACACGACCGCGGCCATCTTCCCCGCAGACAGACCTGTGCACCCTTGCTATGAAGCTTTTTTGTGTGCTTTTTAGCACATGCAGTATTTGATTCGGTTTGCGACCAGAATCGTGGAACGAATTAAGTTCGTGAACGAATTACCACTGTGCTACCATGTAGGACTGAATGATGGTCCATTGGAAAGCCAATGAGGGGGATTTATCAAAACTTGAGCAGACAGAACCTGCCCATGGCAACCAATCAGCATTCACCTTTCATTTTCAAACCTTAAAGTGGCATTAAACCCTCAGATTTTTTAACATAAACCAATACTGTAATGTGTGCCTTACTGTAATCCATGGTAGTTTCCCTTCTCTTTGCTGCTCTTCCTTTTAAATCCTCATGTCTTCTCATGCTTGGGGGGACTTCCCTTTTCAGCTCAGGGCCTCTTCCTGTAATGCTGGCTCAGATTACAAGCCTATACAAACGTATACACAGACACCGTGTATCCATTCCAGAGACAAGGCAGTCTGCTGCAAAACAGAAGTTCTGCCCAGTTCTGCCCAGCATGAGAACAGATACAGATTTTAAAGGAAGAGCAGCAAAGAGAAGGGAAACAAACATGGATTACAGTAAGGCACACATTACAGTATTGGTTTATGTTACAAAATCTGAGGGTTTAATGTCACAACAAATAGAAGTGAGAAGCTGATTGGTTGCCATAGGCAACTGCTCCAGATTCTTCTGCTCCAGTTTTGATAAATTCTCCCAACAAGGTTTAGATATTGAAGGATTTATTTGCACTCTCTTGAACTGTGAACAGAACATTCACATAATCCACAGAGTCAGCATTTTGTAAGTGTTTTTACTTCACATGAGTTATTGAGGAAAATTAAATGTCACCTCTCACTGTTTTCATCCAGTCAATGTTGTGATGTCTCAGGTCAGCTTCATCTGTAATAACCCGTCCGGGAATTAATTTCTGGAAGTGACTGAGATCCTCAGCTGTGACCTCCGAAAATGGCAGACGGGACACGCTGTACCGCTCGGAGGTGAGAGGAGGGTCTGCAGGCGAGCTCATAGATCTAGAACATAAAGGTAGATTTCTTCCTCTCCATCTTTGATTTGTCAGGCAGAGAACTCTGGCTGCTGTCCGTGATGTCCTCATATACAACCGGAGCCCTGATAGACTCATATCCAACCTAGTGGGAGAGAAAAAAGAAACATATCAGGATGCTTTTACTTTAGCTTTGTAATGACTAATATGACTAGATCTATGATGTTACTGTGAAGCCATCATTATATCTATACAGTTAACTCATGTTGACCTACAAATTAAGATATTTCACTTAAAAAGCAAATCTGAGCAACAGGTGGCAGGAAGATATTATTCCTATCCTAATCCCTGCATTGTGATCAAATCAGATTGTTCATTCATACTTTAGTGCTGTGATGTAATGTATCATCCTATATGCCCCAACATGGTTTTTATTAAAGCAGCCAATCATTTTATATGGGCCACCAATGCTTCACAACACATGACACAACACGACTAAATCGGACCTGGCCCATTATTTCTCAGGCGGTGCACCAAAACGCGTGACATTGTGATGCACTGCAGGTACCTGGGACCTCCATGGCGGGTGTCAGGATGGAGAGGGGTGGGAGATCAGCGAAGATCCATTTGCTAATCCCATTGAGAGTAGTATGAGCCTGGTTGCAATCAGCTATGAGCACTCCCAGGGTCAGAGCTGTCAAACCCCTGGCCTCAGGGGCCCTAAGGGGAAGCAGAAGCTGTTGAAGTTTGTGCTCAATCAAAGTGCAGAGGTGACATTAGACTATCTAATAGACCCCCTGATGTTTACATAAAGAGAACCTGTCACCTACACTACGCTATCATATAAGGGGACTAAACAGCTCCCTAGTGATAGCAATAAATGTAAAAAACACTGAAAATTATTTTTAAAAGACCGTACCTGCCCCCACAAATGGAAATGTATACTTTGGGTGCACACGCATATTACAGTTGTGCACCTCATATTAGGTATCGCCACGCACACTGGAGTGAGAGCAATAATGACATATTAGGTATCTATAAACTCAGTGCAACCTCATCTATTATACTTTACAAAACTGTGTACTATATTGTGTTTGTGTGCACTAAAATTAAATTGAGTGTGTGTTTACCTGAAAAGAAAGAATTGATGAAAAGTAGCCCAAATATTGTATGACATGAAAAAAATTACAACTGCCACCATTTTATTTTAGAGTCTCTGCTTTGAGAAAATATAGGAGGTGGGGAATTTATCAAAACTAGAGCAGACGGAATCTGGAGAAGTTGCCTATGGCAACCAATCAGCTCCTCTCTTCAGTATTTTCAGTTAAGGTTTAACAATGAAAGGTGGATTCTGATTGGTTGCCATGGGCAACTGCTCCAGATTCTATCTGCTACAGTTTTGATAAATTCCCCCCAGAGTGTTTTGGGTTTTGTAAGCAATCTTTAAGCCCAAAATCAGCACAACATGGTGCAATGTGGTTGTACAGCGTCAGATCATGTTGCGCTAAAAAAAAAACATGCCATACTTTATTAAAGCGTACACCATTACAACATGGCGGTTTGAATTGCGCCCACTGAAACAAAGCAACCTGCCTTGTCTGTGCATTGGTGCTTAGCTAAGGGCTTGTTCACACCAAATGCAGACCAGATCTGCATGAGTTTCTGCACGTGCAGTGGGTTGTGCCGCGTTTTTGATACATTCCGGGCCGTTTTTGGTAAAAAAAATAAAATATTTCTTTTAGTTTAAAATGGGCTTTCAGTGCATTCCAGGTCGTTTGTATGCGTTTTTTTATGCTTTTCAGAGCAGGTAAAATAGGGCATGCTGCAGTTTTTTTACATGCTCTAGAACTGAACGCTGCGGTGTTAACTAGAGCCCAAAATACCATTGGAATACATTGGACGCAGTTTTGATCCGGCCTGTAACTGCTCTGCTCCTGGAACGCGCTTGGTGTGAAAAAGGCCTCAGGGCTAGTTCACACCAAGCGCAGAGCAGTTACAGAATGGATCAAAACTGCGTCCAATGTATTCCAAGCTCTAGTTCACATCAGAGCGTTCAGTTCCAGAGCATGTGGAAAAACTGCAGCATGCCCTATTTTTTCTGCTCTGGAACGCACCAAAACACATTGAAACGCATCAAACATATATGCAAACACCCTGGGACTAGGGTTGCCACCTGTCCAGGATTCACCCGGACAGTCCGGGTTTCATGGCAGCAGGAACCCGGACACAAGATATCAGGCACACAGGGGCAACCAAAATTAAGATAGGGACTACTGGCCCCCCCACTGAAAATAGTCTCAACTGTGATATTTATATAAGAATAAGCCACCACTCATTCTCCCCATAAAATGTCGCTTGAGTGTTCGGGTTTTGCTTGAAGAAAAGGTGGCAACCCTACCTGGGACGCACTGAAAGCCCATTTTACAAAAACGGCCCGGAACGCTTTAAAAACACTGCAAAAACACACTGCACTGCATGTGCAGAAACTCATGCAGATCTGGTCTGCATTTGGTGTGAATAAGCCCAAGAGCTGCAGCAGATTAGAAGTTCTAAGCAATGCATGCAGCAGACCAGCTATGACAACTTTGTGTTGTTTACAGACTGCAATGTCAGCACTCTTCATTTCATTATATCATCGTCTTTAGTCACTGTAACATATATTTATTAAGTACAAAGCATTACTGTCTATGGAGACTCCAATATAATATAAGATCCTCACACATACAAAGTACAAGGCAGCACACATGTAACCTGGCTGGGGCTCACTGTCTCCGCATCTACTTCCGGGTGAGGAATGGGGCTGAGACATAGAGACATAGAGACATAGAACCAGGAAATTAAGCATCCCTGCATCCCTTTGGCTGTGCAGTTTCCTTTCTTTGCAGGGTGCTGAAATGCACAAAAAACAAGAGGGCTACCTTGTTCTTCCAACACAAGTCCTTCAGGGGGTAGTTACTCACAAACTGGACCTGCAATCATTGTGTGGTGTTCTGTGAATGTTTTTGATGCATTTTGTATAGGACACGACTATTTAGATGCAACCACCATTTTTGTAAATTGTGTACATTTTAAATTTGCTAGAAATAAAACAATTTATATTTAAATGTACTATAATTAAATCTATATTTTATTACATGTAATATGTTTTCATATAATGTAGCACTTGAAAAGTCCCAATGATTGAGCTCACAAAACTTCTTTCAATTCTAAACTTCTTTATATTTAAATATATAAATAGCAAGAGGATAAGGAAGGAACATGTAGGCCCCATAATGTATGAAGAGGGGAGGTTAGCTACCAGTGACAGGGAGAAAGCGAATGTGTTAAACAAATTTTATGGCAAGACAGGAGGCTCGTATTTGCATCATCTTACTTTACTGATACCCTACCCTACTTACTGATACCAACAGCAGCAAAGAAATTCAGCTGTGAGTCACGCAGCTGGGCGGATCCCGGCACAATTGTCGGGATCCGCTTCAGCTGGGGCCTCTCAGTATACCGCAAGCTTTTTTTTTTTGAGGTCAGGGAGTTTTCCTCAACTCCTTATTTTGCACGTTTGGCCCTTTAGGCCTGTGTCATCTCCCACTTTGGCTAGGTGGGTTTGGTGGATCTTGACTCACGGGGGTTGACCCTGTCTTCAGGGCTCACTCCTTTTGGGGTACTGCTGCTTCCCCATCTTTGTTGGTGGGTGGTAGTTTGGCCAACATCCTACGTGCTGCAGTCTGGTTGTATGTTACGACCTTTCGCTCATTTTGTTTCCGACCTCTGTCGTCTGCATTGCTATGTGACGTGTGTGTTTGTTATATAAGGAGGTGCTCTCATGTCTTCTTTTTCTTTCAGCTTGATTTCTTCCTGGCTGCCTAGAAGTTTTCCTTCTATGTCGTTCGGAGATTCGCCATGGTTGCTTGGTTGTTCGGTTCATCAGTTTCAAGTTCAAGTTCGTTACCTGTTTTGTGGAATCAAGAAAGAGGAAGGGGCATCTCTAGTATTTATGGCATTTGTTGCACTTTACCTGATTGGTCAGTTTTGTTAACTATTTATCTGCTGCTGTTGGTGTCAGTAAAGTAAGATGATGCAAATACTGGCCTTTTGTCTTTATTCAAATTCTAATTATTTTGTCACCAAGGCTAGAATAATTATAATTTTTTCTTCTGTCTTTACAGATGAGACGGACATGGATATTGGTCAAGGCATCAGCAGCAAAAAATAATAACAAAAGTTTTATTCATATCCAAGGGACTGTCGGAGACCAGGTTTGTACAATGTCTAGAAAGATGAAATATTAACAAATCCCCAGGATTTGAAGAGTTACATCTGAGGGTACGTACTAAAAGAACTTAGCCAAACCATTGATCATAATCAATCATTATGGACACTCTAATGACAGGTATGGTACCGGCTTATATTAAAAAAAGGGGAAACGAAGTACACCGGGGAACTATAGGCCAGTCAACTTAACGTCAATAGTGTGCAAAATATTCAAAGGCATGATAAGAGACTACATGCAGGAATTTGCAAATAAAACTAGTATCATAAGTAGAAACCAACATGGCTTCATGAAGGACCGTCTATGTCAGTCCAATCTATTAACATTTTATGAGGAGGTCAGTATTAATTTAGACATAGAGAAACCAGTAGACGTGGTGTATCTGGACTTTGCTTCAGCATTCGACACAGTACCCCACAAATATTTAATTCACAAACCAAGAGTTATTGGTTTGGATGGAATTCTATGTACATGGGTGGAAAACTGGCTGCACGAATGGATCCAGAGGGTAGTAATAAATGGGTCATCTTTAAAATGGGCAAAAGTTGTGAGTGGGGTGCCCCAGGGTTCGGTCCTGGGACCAATCCTGTTCAACGTATTCATCAACAACATAGAGATTGGAATAAAAAGTTTGATTTGGGTTTTTGCGGAGTATACCAAACTGTGCAGGGCAGTAAATTCCGAACAGGAGATATTTGCACAATAACAGGACCTAAATAAAATTGAGGCATGGACTACAAGATGGCAAATGTGATTTAGAATTTAAAAATGTAAGGTTATGCACATGGGAGCAAAGAATGTGTGCGCAGACTACCACTTGGATGGTGCTAGATTAGGGAAGTGGGGGGTGCTCATAGATCACGTTTGGCAATAGTATGCAATGCCAAGCACCAGCCAGCAAAGCAAACAGGATACTGCCTGCATTAAAAGAGGGATTGTGGCAAGGGATAAAGCACGAAATTAAAAAGTGGCCACTCGCTGCTGGAAGACGACTTCGGCTGTGAGCTGACCGGGCTGCGCTGTGGCCTCTGATGGGTGATAGCCTCCTGTGAGGGGAACCATTGAATACGCTTGTGACACTTTTCTCTTGTGAGTACATTACTACTTTTAAAAGCAAATTATTAAACAATCCTTCACATTGTCCTTTTGTCGATAAGGTCCCCTGCCTTGTGGAGCTGCCCCAGTGTGATCCGGTGGAATCAATTAAGGAGGAAGGCTTGCTGTGATTCCTTTGCGCCGAGAAGAGATTGAATTTACAAGTGATAAATCACTTTATAAATCTCTGGTTCGGCCTCATCTTGAGTATGCGGTGCAGTTTTGGTCACCAACACTCAGGAAAGATGTCCTCAAGCATGAGAGAGAGTCCAGGGAAGGGCTACAAAATTAATTAAATGGATAGAAGGCCTGAGTTATGAAGACTGCCTCCGAGAATTAAACTTATTCACCCTGGAAAGAGTCGATTAAGAGGAGACCTTATTGCAGTCTTCAAAATCATCAATGGGGATCACATTATTCATAACATGTTGTTTACACCAAGAACTATATTGAGGACAAGAGGACACAACAAGACTTTAGAAGAATGAGGGTACAATCTTATGTGTGCTTAAAGGGTTTTTTACTGTGAGAGTAGTAAAATTGTGGAATTTCCTTCCACAGGCAGTGGTATCCAGGGATAGCGTTGATAAATTCAAATAGCTTCTTGATGAGTTTCTCCATTCACTACATATAAAAGGATATGGGAAGTGTTGGAACCATGTACAGAGGGTGCCAAAAATGCATACACAAAAAACTGTATTCAAATTGTAATACTCAATATATACCGATAACAAAAGATGAATACAACTTCTGCAATTGCAGCAGGTGCTCAAAGTGGTTACCATCAGCGTCCAGACACTCCTGATTACAGCGAACTACTGCTTGAGCAACGTTGACCAAAGTGTCCACTTGTATCGCTGCACATGCTGTTTAAATTTCTCCCCAAAGTACCGCCAGTGTAGCTGGTTTTCTACGCTACACCTAGATTGTAAGCCCTCACGGGCAGGGCACTCCTTACCATCTTGTCTTGAATTGTATTGTGATTGTAATGTCTTCCTTATATTGTAAAGCAATGCGCAAACTATTGGCGCTATATAAATCCTGTATAATAATAATAATACACCACATCCTTTAAGGTCCCCCATAGGTAGCAGTCAAGGGGTGTTAAGTCAGGCTAACGTGGGGAAAACTCAACCGCAACTCACACCTCCAATGTCTTTGTAAAGTACTTCCACAACATTCTCGAATTTCAAATACCACTTCTTGTGCTCCATACATGACAACCGTGCTTCCGTGATTTTCTTCTACTGTCCTGCCTGACGCATGGTGACAATAGCATTCATTCGATTAACGCCATCTATCGTACGGCATACTACACATTGCTTGCGTAATTCAAATTCGAAAAGTAATACATAGATAACATCTTTTAAGATGTGTGTACATTTTATTTTGGCACCCTCAACACACACACACACACACACACACACACACACACACGTTGAACTGGATGGACCTTTGTCTTTATTCAACCTCACTTACTGTATTACTTACTGTATTACTAAAACATTTCCCACTTGATTGAGGATAGTGCCCCTAAGGCTCCTTTCACATGGGATGATCAGTAGGGGATCCATGCACAGATCCCCTCCTGATTGGAGCAGTACAGATCAGATGTTGCGTCGCTGTGACATCCATGTCCATCCAGTTTTAAAAAACTAAAACTGCCAAACCCCATGTTGGTCTATGGGGAAATTGGATGTAAATGGACACGTGTCACTTTACATCAGATTAACCCCGCTCCAGCAGAGTCAGGTCCAGGCAAAATGGAACTCTGTTTTTTCAGATCTGGCCAAAGTCAGGAGTAACCGGGTGTAAACAAACGTCTGACCATTTAAACCAGGCTGCCCATACACTAGCATTGGTCATCCGATCAGGTCAACCTGAAAAACTAACAGGCGGACCCAATCAGACCATCCCGTGTGAAAGGGGCCTTATAAGCTTTGATCATGTGAACACAAAACCTCATCATATAGATGTACCCCATGTCCTAAATACAGAAAGTTTGAGAGTAACTAAAAATATGCCACAGCAAACAATTTCTCATAAACTCCTCCTCTGTCCTCAACACTTTGTTGTAGTGGGAAGCAAACCATACTTGTGGTCAGTGCTTACCTCTGCAGTCATATAACAGCAGGAAGTTAGCTGAAAAATTCCATCCTGCCCAGCTGTTTTGTTGAGTACCAGTGAACATTGTTTTGCAAAACTATAAGATTCTGATGAGATGGTACCAATGCACGTCTACAAATCCTACCCTTCAGTGTCTGACTGTTGGGTTAAGATGTGGAAGGTACCATACTCCACATTTGGTGGACTTGTCGGCACATGCAACCCTGTTGGCTCTCTTTTTTAACGATGTACCCAAATTATGGGTCTGTGCTCGCCTGAGGCCTCCGAAGTAGCCATGCGCTCTATATTGCCAGGGCCACTGTTACTTTTGAGGCATGCCAACTTTCAAGGTTGCCAGTGTACTTATGAGTTTTTAACCAAACTTGAAAGCCCTAATAACTGATCACATGGCAACTACAATCCAAATAGAGGCGAAGATGGCACTTTCTTTAGCTATAAGGGATAGGAGGTTGTGGTTCTGATGAGATTCTTGCCACCATCCTTTCTCTGCCCTCCAGTAAAAGCCCTAAGCCTTACGGCTACTCGGTATCTTTCTATAAACAATATAAGGAAATATTAGCTTCCATATTAAACACCACCTTAAACACAATTTCTGACACTTGACCCTTACCCGAAAAATCTCAGAAGGCTCATATTAACCCGATTCCTGAAGATCAAAAAGATTCCACCCAGTGCTCAAGCTATAGGCCTATTTCTTTAACATTGACTTGAAGATTTATGCAAAGATCCTATCCCCCGCTTCAAGACCCATATTGCCGCCATCATCCACACAGAGCAGGTGGGCTTCATTCTGCAGCATGAAGTGAGGGAGACCATCTCCAAGTACCTGAGGGAAAGTACTTGTACATGGTCTTGAAAAAATGTTATCAGCATATTCCTATTAGACTCCCAATTTCACCTAGGGCACACTAAAGAAGCTGGGGAAGAAGAGATCTGCTTCACCAGCTTCTCTCCAGCTACAGAAGCTGAAGGCAGAAGCGATGTAATACACATCACTTCCGCATTTAGGAGATCATGTGCTGATCTCCCTCCGATCACAGAGCTGCTGTGCCGGTCCCAGGCCCGCATGGAGGACAGCAGAGCCCGGGATAGGCAGCGGCGGGGGCAGGGACACTGCAACACAACATACAAGCGATCAGGCGGCTATAGAGCACATAGCTTGTATGTAATCAGCCATCACCAACTATTTGAAATGCAAACAGACCCCCCCTTCTAAAAACACTAGTTCCCAGGCTTCAGTACTCGTGACGTAGACAGAGAACAAGCATGCACTAAGTGAAATTAAGAATTTAGGTGCCTTAAGCATACTCTGGGTCATCAAGCATTTTCAGAAGGGTGTTCCCTACTGCACACGTAATGTTTGAAACAAATTTTTGGCTATAGGGCGTATTGCCCTATAGCCAAAAATGTGTTTCAAACATGTACTTGCACTGACTAGCATTGTCTATTTCCATACTTCGGCTGGTAATACACTGCTTAGATTTTCAAAATAACTTTTTATTCCGTCTTTCTATTAGTTGATGGGGTCAAATCGACAATCAATTTGGACCGTAGTGAGAAAAGGAAGTCAAAAGGAGCAGGATGAACAATCTTGAACAATGGAAACTCAAATGCAGGAAACTCCATTCATTCCGTAATCAAGTGTTACAACAACATTCCTCATTTGTCTGATGGCATGATCGGTTGGTAAAACATCTTTAATTCAGAAATCTATTAGTGTATGGCAGATTAACAAGCCTATTTCTGTACTTTGTGGCTTGTTTGTTATCACTATGGTCTGTTAGAGCAAATTTTGCTTGATTTACAAAAAGTCTAAAAAAGGTGCTTTCATTAACCACTTTCAAGTCCGCTGTATTAAACCCCCTTCCTGTCCCGGCCATTTTTCATTATTCAGCGCTGCGGTACTTTGACTGACATTATTCCATCATGCAACGCTGTACTGAAATTAATTTATACCATGTTTTTGGGGGACAGATAGAGCTTTCTTTTGGTGGTATTTAATCCCCACTGGGGTTTTTATTATTTACTATAGTAAAAAAAAAAAAAACATTTCCCCCTATATTAAACATTTATAACCCAATTTTTTTTGCTGAAAGGGGGGGGGTCACGTCTGGTAAAAACACCAAACATATCAAGCCTTAAAATTGCGGCCGCCCACGAAACCTCAAAAAAACTACATTAACCAAAATTGTCCATTGATGGCCCTAAAATTATTGCTCTCACTCCAACGTTCGCGGTGATATGTAACCTGTGTAGCGCAATTGTCGTTTTCGCGCTCTGACGCATATTTAGGTTTATATGTGCGCAAACGTGGGGGTGGAGGACTTGTAAAAAAAAAAATTTAAGTGACATTTACTTTTTTTATGTTATTGCTATCACATAGGGGGATAACAATCCCCCTATATAAAATAGCAAAGGCACAAGAGTCCTCTTTATGGAGACATTTGGGGTCTCTGAGACCCCCAATGTCACCTGGGGATCCCAAAAGAAGCTGATGAAGCAGAGATCTGCTTCTTCTCTGGCTCTAGCAGCCAGAGGACTGACAGGTGAATGCGGAAGTAATGTAATACACATCACTTCCGCATTCACACTACGGAGGTAGATCAGGTTTTTTTCTGTCCGTGGGCACGTGCGAGCAGAAAAAAAAAGAAAAAAAGCTGTCCATTTACAGCAACCTGCCAATGTCCGTTTTTCCCAACATTTGGACAGCAGGTGGTTATTTAAAAAAAAAAAAAAAAGAGCCACACCCCGAAAATTGACAAATCTGCTCTTCAAGATAATCTGGAAAATAAAACATTGCACCAAATTGTATTATAACATGAAGAAGGCCCAGTAAAAGAAAACACATCAGTTAGGTATGAAAGTTTATGTCATTCATTTTAACATTTAATAACTCCAAAGTTTTCATTGACTTTCCAGGTAAATATGAAGTGTTCCTAGGACTGCTACATGCAGCACTATTTAAATAGAACATTTACATCATCTAAGAAGTCATAAAATTAAATAAGTCCATTATACAGAACATTGTTGGTTTCATACGTCAACAGTTTGTAACCAATTATAAAACCTGGAGAAAATAGAATACCAAAATACACATATAATACATTCTGTTATCTGGGCTACTAGAATCAGACAAATCATCACACCAGTACTTTGGTCACAGTTAATAGGGCTTATATTGATAACTTTATTATATATAAATATATATATAATATTTTCACAATCATGGCTACATTCAATAAAGAGTTCAAAGAAACCCCCCAAAAAAGTGGATCAGAAATAAGACTTGCTTAACCACTTAATTTCCAGAACAAGGGTACTTTCAGGTAAGCAAGGACCACTCTTCCTCTTATACCAGAGACAGACTTTAGCAAAGACGACCATCAGCCTCTGAGTTCTGCAGGGTTTGGGCAGAGTTCTGGGAGATAGCTAGCTGTAAAGTACTGTGCACGAGTTGGCAACCAGCCCATATCTTTGGCCCAAGTAGCATTTCTCAAGCTGAGGAGAATGGGCCGTTTGACAAATTACATTTATTTTTAGTCTATCTGAAGAATGTTGAGTCCTTTCTTTTTTTTTTCTTGGGGGGTGGGGTCAACTTGCATTATTTTTTATAAACATGGTCAACAAGTGGTTAATACATTTGCTGTTCAAAAAGGACTCTTCCAGTCCTTATAGGATCAATCCAAAGCATTCTTCTGTACATTTTACTTGAAAGGCTCCATCTGGGATACAATAACTGATGCATTGTATGCATAGTTCTCTAGTTGAGTCCAAAAATCATCTTTGTGCGCAACACAAATATTTTTGGTTTTCCACATATATACACACACAAAAAAAAAAAAATTATATTAGAATATATATATTTTCACAGGAGGAAGCAGGAAAAAGAATGGGGAATATGAAGCAACCTAGTAGAACCTGTGAGCTTGTTGTGCTTTAAATGTTAAACCATATAAAGCAGCAAAAGCGTAAAAGACTGCACTAGGGGGCTTTATTTCAGAAGTCAGAGCATAGTGCAATGTGTAGAACCCACTGCCACCCTTTGGTGACCCTGCTGGCTCGATTAGCTGTTTCTTTTAAGTCACTGTCTTAGGAGTCTTTATACTAAAGCTTGGCAAGCAGCTAGACTTCTTTGAGGAAAAGAAAATTAAAATGGATTTAATTTTAATTGTTCCTTTGGAGGGACTGGCCACTCAATAGTAGTGAGCTACATTTATCAAATTATATGCACTAAAAACTGCCTGTTTTAACCCAACTGCGCTTGCTTTTGTTTTCTCATACCGTATTGTGAGAAAATTGGTTGCTATGAGCAAAGGACAAGTCTCCATCAAGATGCTTTGATATATTAGACCTGAGCATCACTGTGCTACAACCAACGCCAACCACATTTTAAAAAAAGTGTTCAGTTGAACCCTAACAAAGTGATTTCTAATGGGTTACTACAATTTGCACTTTGCTTTTGGCCTTAGCAAAGTTACCATGCCTGCCACTAGTCAGGACATGAAGCTGGATCAGGAGATGGAAAACATAGACATCCCTTGTGCACTCTGCCAAGGTTTTGTCACAATAGGATGTGATGCACTAGGAGACATTGCCCTTGTGTACATTAAAGCTCTGCTCACACCTCGGAGTAAGCGTTTTTGCGCCTATTAGTGCACGTTTTGTTTAAAGTCTCATCTAGCGGGATTTCTTGTGTAGTTTTGTCGCACTTAGCTTTGAGCATTAAAAAACGCCTAGGTGTGCACGGGGACTTAATTTGGAAAGCAGTTTACTCACAATATTTAAAAAAAAAACACAAAAATAAAAAAACGACTCATCTCCTACAAAATTGGCTAAAAATCAGATTGACACAATGAAGAGCATTAGAAATGTTCATCTCTGTGGTCATGCATTGAACAAGGTTCAGATTACCTCAGTTGACATTTTACTGAACCAGAACACAAATTCTAAAAATGGACAATACAGGTACAACATATAGAGAGAAAGCCATTTTCTTTTAACACAAAAAAAAAAAATATAAGCATGCATATATTTTGATAAATGAGAGGTACAGCTCTAACACACTGTTGTGGAGAAGCATCTCAACTAGAAAACTGCTTAGTGACGAGACCCCATTTCTGTCATAGACACAATAGAGACAATATATTCTGCTATATAATCCTTGTATATATTAAAAATATTTATTTCCATAGCGGATTTACATAAAGTTATACTTTATTTTCGCAAGATCTACGCACCTCTCTAGAATATATCATTTGTATGAGGGCCCCTACAAACTGGGCATAAAAGTGCATTTTAAAAGATGCAGCTTGATGTCCTGAACACCCCTGCGCTCCAAAATATTTAGGCCTCGTTCACACCTAGGCGATGGAGCTGTTTTTGTGCCTTTTTTTCTGTGCATGATTTTGCTTTGAAAACTGCGCCATTTTCATTGCATAGAGATGTCTATGGGACCAAAACCATGCGGCATCCGCCTGAAAATAGCTCCATCATCTTTTTGGTTGACAGGCTATTTCACCTGCGTGACGCAATGCAAAAGGTGTGAACAGCCTCCATTGACTTGAATACAAATCGTGTTTTGCACAGCTAAATCCACACAATAAAATTGCCTGGGTGTGAAACAGGCCTTAGGGAGGAGTGACATTTACCTCTCTGATGAACAGTAAATACCACCACAATTGATACAACTGCAACGGTCGGTCACAAAGCATTGAAATTCTGCTTTTAAAAGTGGTTTTCTACATAAATTATTTTTCATTCACATGTTAATTTTGAGTGGAAAGGTTAACTCCCCCTCCCTCCTTGCACATCACAGCCCTCTCCTCTTCTGAAAAAATATTTACTGTGTGTTGGCCCAGGTCTTTCACCCATCCCCTTGCCTCCCTACATACCTTTATGTAACTGCTGGGAGAGGAGTGAAGGGGAATACTATAGAGCAGGGGTGACCAAACTTCAAGCCTTTAGCTGTTGTGAACTACATGTCCCATAAGGCATTGCAAGCCTGACAGCCAGAGACAGATGCATGATGGAAATTTGTAGTTTCAACACAGCTGGAGGACAAAGTTTGGCTATCCCTACTATAGAGTGTCCCCTCCAAGTCTGCCTGGGCTGCTGATATCACAATCAAGAAAGCGGCACTAAGCAGTCTCTGGGCTTTAGGAGATCTGCACAAGGGAGGCTTTTACAGGCAAATAACAGGCATAAAATACACGAAATGCACATATAATCTTATGAGAAGATTATCTAATACATTACATTGTAATTGCATTCACCATAAAGTTAGCTGCAAGTGGTCCTGTCCTCAAAGCATAGGGGTATACAGGGCATCAAGAGGTTTCCCTTATAACATTCTTTGCTGCCCATACACGTGAACTATTTTGGAGGTTATAGGGAATTACAAAAAAAAACAAACACATTGCTACATGTCTGAGCATCGGAAGCTCTGCGAAACAAAAGTAGTCTAAAATCTGTGACTTTTGAATCTATTTGTGATAATAAGGTTTGCAAGTTTTCTGGGATTGTACCCTCTAAACACCTAGAAGGCCACAGGCTGCCCATGTCAGACATAAGTGTGCAACTCATGGCAGTGCAGCCAGCCCAAAATTCAACTGCCAGACCCTAAAGGATGATTAAACATCTATGCAAGAAAACCTTCATAAGAAATTCATATATTAAGCTCGTCATTCACTAGGATTCTCTCAGTAACTCCACATTTATACATATAATCAGATCTCCATATATACTTCATTTTTATGTATTTACATTCAAAAATAAAAACTGCTACTTTAAGGGGGGCAATCCAACCTAAACCCCAGAAGCAGAGATTAATTTGATGATCTGTAGAATCAAACCATATAATCTGTACTCATTATCTCTATATATCTTTTTTGCTTAAAATATATCTTAAAGGGGAATTGCTTTAAACATTCTTTGGCTCCAACTCTCTATAGTTATCTATACGATGTCACTGCAATCTCAAGAGAGTTATAATCATTTTCTTCTGAAATTGCACTATAACATAAAGGGATGCCATTTTTTAGTTTCATTACATACTTTTTTAAACTATTAAAATATGGATTTTTATTGCTTTCTGGTCTAATTTTAACATACGAGCACTGAAAGAAAAACAAGAAGTGCTCAAGCTTTACAGAGCAGGAATACTACCCAGCAGAGCTAAGTGAATAGCAGCACACATCACTTGTTTAAAAGGGACACTAAACTCAGCAGTTAAATCTTCACTAACATAAATGCAGTAGATTCTCATATCATCTCTGAATTGATGCAGACACTGGCCCCCCTTCAGGAGGGTGGCTACTTAATGTTCTCCATGGTCTCTGTGTGTTGTAAAGGACTACCGCTCCAAGCTCACTCCCGTGACTACAATCTCAATACAAATTAGTAAACTAAATGAGAGTAATCCATCATGGGAGTGAGCTTGGCGCAGTGACTACTTTACAACACACCGAGGGAAATACAACACACCGAGGGACCTTCCTCTGGAAGGACAGTGTCGGCACCAATTCAGAGATGATTTGAGGATCCACAGCCGAGTGATACACAAATAAGATACATTTCTGTTAATAGTTAGGTACTTGAATGCTTTTTGAAGACTTAAAGGAGAACTATGGGGCTAAGTCTTTTTCCCATAGTTCTCCTTAGGGTAACGGGAGGACACAAACTAGCATCCTCCCGTCACCCTAGGCTCAGTATACCGCGAGCTGTAGCTCGCGGTATACTGAGACACCGCAGTATACCGCGAGCAGCAGCTCGCGGTATACTAAGAGGCCGCAGCTGAAGCGGATCCCGACAATTGTGCCAGGATCCGCCCAGCTGCGTGACCGACAGCTGGCTCTGCCTATCTAAAGGCAGAGCCAGCTGTACCCGCCCCCTGCCGTTCCGCCAGTCAGTGCTGGCAGATCGGAGCTGGGGGAATCCAGCCCCTCCAGTCACGGCAGAGAGCCGTGGCAGGATCGAGAGGTGAGCGAACGCTGGTATGTGTTCGCTCACCTCCCCATCTACTGAGCCGACCTGTGACAGTCTTATTGTCACAGGTCGGCTAGAACTATGAGGTGAGTAAAAAGCACTCATAGACTTAAAGGAGAACTATGGGGCTAAGTCTTTTTCCCATAGTTCTCCTTAGGGTAACGGGAGGACACAAACTAGCATCCTCCCGTCACCCTAGGCTCAGTATACCGCGAGCTGTAGCTCGCGGTATACTGAGACACCGCAGTATACCGCGAGCAGCAGCTCGCGGTATACTAAGAGGCCGCAGCTGAAGCGGATCCCGACAATTGTGCCAGGATCCGCCCAGCTGCGTGACCGACAGCTGGCTCTGCCTATCTAAAGGCAGAGCCAGCTGTACCCGCCCCCTGCCGTTCCGCCAGTCAGTGCTGGCAGATCGGAGCTGGGGGAATCCAGCCCCTCCAGTCACGGCAGAGAGCCGTGGCAGGATCGAGAGGTGAGCGAACGCTGGTATGTGTTCGCTCACCTCCCCATCTACTGAGCCGACCTGTGACAGTCTTATTGTCACAGGTCGGCTAGAACTATGAGGTGAGTAAAAAGCACTCACCTCATAGTTCTCCTTTAACTCCTGAGTTTAGTGTCACTTTCATTGTGTCAGGAGTTTAAATCAGACACAAAGCTTCATGACCATGTACCCACAAGCACTGTGTGATAAACATGGGACATGATCTTTTTGGCTTTAACTGAAAAAGTCCTAGAACTGTACACTAAACAGAACTTAGAGAATTAATAGAAAGGCTGCTACATTTAAAGATCTGATAACTGTACACTGGACTAATCTTAAAACACGGTATGCATGGCAGCTGTCTTTTAAATGAGCATTCAGAACTCATACATAAAACAACTCCACATAATTCATCAAAAGATGAAAACATGGGGGTGATTTATAGAACAGAAGGAATAGATTACAAAACCAGATTATATATTCTACTGCAAGTTAAAAAAAAATATGAAAAAAGACACCAGCCAAACTTATTTTCTTTTTATAAGTTTTGGACAATATGGAGAAGGATTAGAACCTCTGCCAGGATTTACTGTGGTTTCTGTAGCCATTGATATTTTTTTTTTTTACACTTCCTTTTTGGTCACCAAAACAGGGGGTGTGCAAAATCTCTCCAATGGTGGCAGATAGAAAAAATAAAAATACATTTAAAATAGTGTGATGAATAGTTTTCATTGCCATGTCCCTGTTGGGACTATATGACTATCTCCTAATTTCACCAAGACAAAAAGTGAGGCGAAATCTCCCCACAAGGGACACAGATGGTAATGACAACCTGAGCGAGGCTATAAACCTTCCCCACCTTTACCCAAAAATAAGTTTTAGCTGGCGTTGAGCCTTAAGGTTTTTTTCTTCTTGCGGTGGAAACTTCTTAAATGAGGCATAACATATAAAAGGGAACTGTACTTTGGAATAGAATGAGAACTTTGTAACAGGCATACAATATAAAAAGGTACATCCAGGAAGATCAAGTTCAGGACAATCCCTGACAGGGTGCCTCATGAAGCATAGACTGAGACCTCATCCTCACTTCAGTCTACCTTTTAAGTATGCTGCCAGGCACCTTTGCTTTTATACATATTGATGTAAAAGCGACACCTGGCTCAGACGCAGGCCAGAGAAGCAAAATGGATCTTCTGATCAGAGGTGCCTACTTATATTCAAATTTTTTGTTTAAAAAATGTGCAGTTATGCCATAATGAGAATATGAATGAGCACGTTGTTTTGCACTCTAATTTCCAGCGCGTTGTTTGCAGGAATCAAACTGACAATTGTCAACACCTTTCTATAATGGAGGGAAACTACTCCGACACGGTTCTTAATACGGCAGTTCAAGTGAATCTTGTCTGGCCTATACTATTTCTAAAGGCAAGATTACCAGTGTTAGTCTTTAAATTAATCCCCATGGAGCCCCTGGGACTCTAAACCCAAGCTGAACATGCAGATAACATTTTTATACTCGCCATAAAATCCTTTTCTTGAGTGTCCACAGGAAGTCTTTCACCTTTGGGTTACACAAGTCAACTACAGAAATTATAGGGCAGCTCCAGGATAACCCCTTCTAGTACTAGCATGCCTCAGTTTTGTAACAAAGCAGTACCGAAAGCATAAGCAGAAACAAAGATGGGTGGGACCTGCACCCCTCAATGGACTAACAAAAGGATTTTATGTAGAGTCAAAATCCCATTTTCCTTCACGTTCATCGAGAGACACAGGCCATCTTTTAACCTTGGGACATCTAAACAAAACAGTCCAAGGGAGAGGTAGGGAACACATCAAAGCTAACTAACCAAAAACAAAGTACTTAGGACTGCCTGTAGCTCAAAAGACCTTACCAACCGAAGTAAGTATCAGATGAGGCAGCAATGTAAAACTTGAGAACATGTGAACAGAAGACCAGTTGACAGATTTGCCAATGGAAGGATATGTCCTTTAGATGAACTGGAGCTAGACAGATTTAGGGGTTTTCCTGGACTGGCCTACAGCTTGTTTGCCAGTATCCAAGCCTCCTGTAGTTGGCAGTATAACCCAAACCCCTAATGGACGAGAAAGAAATTACTTTTCCCCAAGTTGCCATTTAGGTCATCCCCCTCCAGTTACTAAGTCCTGCCCGGTCAGGCAGTCCATTCATTTCAACGTGCTAAAACACACTAAAAGTAGGTAATGTTATGATCACAATGCAGCACACACCACATGGTAGTGTGTTACCCTGCTTAGGGGTGCATATTAATGCATGTCTATTGGCAGGGTGTGTTGGTAAGCCATTAAGGCCCCGTTCACATTGAGCGATTTATCGCGCGATTTTTGTAGCGATATCGCTCATATTTCCGCACTATATCGCTCTATGTAGCTTCACCAATACATTTCAATGTAGCTGTTCACATCTCGTCGCTCAATATCGCTTGTAGCTCGTCGCTGGTAGCTTGTCGCTTCTACATGACCCTTTTTTAGAGCGATTTTGAGCGATATTGCTCCTGATTGCATACAGCCCAATAGGAAGAAGTCGCGCGACACGTCGCTCAAAGTAGCGCGATTTCCATGTCGCTCAGTGTGAATGGGGTCTAAGCATAAAATGGAACTGCAGCACGCTAACGCACTTTTGAACCAAGACTCCTTCAACTGTCAAATGGCTACTGAAGTTGTGCTTGGGCCTGGGATCCATGAGGCTCCACAGGGACAGATTGAAAGACTAATACAGGAACTTCCAGCATAGCAGGGTGTCTGCACATCACCTCTGTTACCTTACAAACATTTAGACCAGGTGAGGTTCACTTTAAAGCATATTTCCAGGATAAATGTGCATCTCCTACACCTTTCCTTAGTAAATAAGCACTGTGAACTTCCTACAGGACAAGGGTCCATGACTGTTTACAAGGGGTCTGCTGGAGATGGGGACCACTTTGTGTTACTAACTTGTGTAATCCTTATAAGACATTAGAGAAGAATAAATGGGATAATCCTGACATACTGTATGCAAAATGAAACTCATATAAACAGAAGTACCAATCCCACAGTGCAAACAAAACTCTCCCCGAAGAAAGGCTGCACACTCAGCACAACCCAACTTGCTGCCTTCTGCTTTTTTTAAATAAGCAGCCCAGTAGCAAGGCAAATGGCAGGGGTGATACATGGAACATAAAAAACACAAAAGGAACATAAAAAAACACAAAAGTAGACAAGTTTCATAACGGATTTGAGTGCTGTAATCATTTCTTCCGTTCCTGGGTACAGCGAGGACAGAACCTAGAAACACAAAAAGTTAGATAATGTTACACTTTTGTAGATATGCAATATTCTATTAAAACATTACGATACAGGTTTAAAGGGAAGCTATCCAAAACCACCAACCTCTTCACCTCCCCTTCCGGAGCACAGCCCTGTGCATGGTATTTATCCCTGGGTCTCCCTGCTGCAGAATAACACCTGGCCAAGTGACAATTTCCATCTTTAGTGGAGAGTCTGCCTACCTGTAGGTTTTGATGTATATGGTACAGACTCAGATATGTATGCTGGCTCTAAAAACAGTTTTAAAAACAGAAGTGCAGTATCTGGTCTGGTGGGAGGGTGCAGCAGTGGCTTGTGTGATGACGAAGCTTTGGTTAACAGGTGCACAAAAATTAGGATTTTGTTCGAACCGTAAAATCCTTTTCTTGGAATCCATTGAGGGACACAGCTCTGACGAATTCTGAGACATAGGGCTATCTTGTTGTCTCCAGGGGAAAATGGACACTAGGCATTCCCCTGGGTCCAGATGTCAATGACTGAGGCACTCTGTCAATTTTCCATGTCTGCATTGTGCATGGTGGACAAGGCCAAAATGGGAAGTTCCACTCAAACCAGAATCACACCCACTTCTCTTTGAGGTGCGTGACTTCTGGTGCCTTCCTGATGGTATATGTAAGCAACAGCTGTGGCATACACAACCAACTGAATTGCATCCAAATGAACCACGGTCAGAAGACTCTATAACTGAGGGGACCAGCGTTGAAGAGACAACCAAATCGCTCTGAATTCCAAGACGTTGATCAGGAGCTGAAATTCCTCCCAACTAGGTCCCCTGAACCGAGCAGTTCTCCAGGACTTCACCCCAGCCCAACACTCTGGCATCTGTTGTGAACACCTTTTCATAAATCATAAGGGAAAAGGTTTTCCTGACTCTAGTGTCATGATTGGATGCCCTCCACAGAAGGGCAAGCTTCATCTTGCTGGACAGTCAGATCCCCAGCAGATCAAGTGGCTGACCCTGTTGGAACCATACAGCCAGGATGCTGAGCAGAAGTGGCCTGGATAAAAGTGTCTTGCAAGGAGGTCATTAAGCCCAGAACCTTCACACAAAAGCAAATGGCTGGGCAACTCTTGGATTGTAAGGTACAAGCGTGAGAACAGAGACAGAAGCTTCTACAGTAGAGGCAATACCTCGGACAAGGCCATGTCCAAGTCTATGCCCAGCTATCAGCATGTTTAAGGACCCCAGATTAATGACCTTTTAAAAGGGCCGATGCATGTGGAAAGGAGCAAGCATGTACAAACTGCGTCCCAAAGGACAGAAATGGTGTCCTTGTGCTTAGAGCAAATGTCAGTATACAAATCATCTTCCTGGGCTGACTTCTCAGAGCTGGAGGCAAACCCCTTCTCTTCCTACTCCTCAGGTAGCCAGACATAGGAGAGTCACTGGGAGCAGAAAAGGAGGCCAGTTTAGGACCCTGTGGTCTGAAGTCTCAAAGAGGTTAGCCATAACAGCAGTAAACTGCTTTCTAGACAATAAGTGAGTGGGATGTTCTAGAGGGGGCAGAGAAAGACCCTGGGAGGATTCTGCTGCTACCCCACAGACTACACTGGTGCCAAAATGGGCGCCAAACACAGGGTCCAGTGACAAACACATGGCAGGCCAGCTCCAGATCTCCTGGGGCCTAGGTATAATCTGCCAAGGCTCTGCTGAGGAGATCTGAATATTTGCTGGAGCCACTTGCTGGAAGTGTCTTGATGAAGAAAAAAACCCCGAAAATAGTGAAAAGAGGGTGTATTTCTCTCAGAGAAGAGAGAAGGCATCTATCACCTAATTGCCTTAAAGGAAAAAAAAAAAAAAAAAAGGAGGGGAGGGGTTATGCAGGACTGTCCTGCAGCTTTGATTGGATACTGGCAAATCAATCACCTGATGGTGGCCACATAAATCAAGTGGTTAAAGAATTTACCTCCCTGTGATGGATTAGGAGCTTTACTCCATTACTTTTTTAGTCTTAAAAGACAGGTGCACCAACTTATCAAAACCAGCCTACTATCATTCAAAGGGTGAACAGCCAATATAAAAGACAAGCATCTGACAAACCACATATTAGGTAGTTTCATTCCCTCCCCATTCTGTTAGGACATGATGCTTTTGTAGGTGTCTGCCAGAGACAATATATTTTTGTTTTACAGAAGATGTTAGTCCCAATATATGCACAAGAAGTTGAAAACGAGGAAACTAATTTCTTGGCTTATGGGCCCACATATTTCTGAGAGCTTTTAAATTTGAATGTCATTAGCTGTTAATATGTAGGCACAGACATTGCACAGTAATCTATATTCCTGACCAAGTGTGTGAAAGCATGCTCTAACTCCCTTTCCCACACGAATAGTAAAAATTTAGTACGCACCATTTTCCTTTGGGTTTAGTGGTGAGATCCACGCACGCAAAATGAAACCACTCTATGGGACACTAGGAAATAGAACAAAAAAATATGACTATTACCTGGATGTACCATCAAGATTAACAAATAACCATAAAACTAAATCCACTCTTTCCTTTTTTTAAAAACTTAACTCAGGCAACCCCTGCTAAGCAAACAATGCTTGCCTGTCTTGCTGTACCTGTGGTTTCATCCACCAGTCCCTAGAGCACTACAGGACAAAGTAGCAATGTAGGGGCCGGCAAAACAAGCCAAAGCACAGTGGGAAACCAGGTATCTGAAACACCTGGAAGCGTGCATGTATCAGGTGATAATGTGTGATTTTTGGAAAGATTCCAACTAAAACAAAATGCTTTAACAAATATCTTGGAGAATTATAGCTGTCCTTAGCAACCAAAAGTGTAACTTTCAAATTATTATTGCAACAATTTTTTGTAAGAGTAATAAATGAATAGGACACTTACATCTGGATTGTCACAGCCAATCATCTCTCCATAGGATACCTGGTGGCACAAGCAGTAGGTGGGTTCGTTGGGGTCTACGGGCATATCAAGGACATCGGAGGGATGCACAGACAATACAGCCTCCGAGAACACTGGCCTGCAAGATGGAAAAAAAAAAGGATGCATCACAAAAGGTGTCTAGTGGATATTATCAGCATAAAAAGAGTCACTCGAGGTTTACAAATATTGCTTCAGTGACAAATCCTTAGGCCCCGTTCACACTGAGCGATTTTTGCAGCGATATCGTTCATATTTCCACGCGATATCGCTCTATGTAGCTTCTCCAATCCATTTCAATGGAGCTGTTCACATCTCGTCACTCAATATCGCTTGTAGCTTGTCGCTGGTAGCTTGTCGCTCCTACATGACCCTTTTTTTGAGCGATTTCGAGCGATATTGCTCCTGATTGCACACAGCCCAATAGGGATGTCGCGCGACAAGTCGCTCAAAATCGTGCGATTTTCATGTCGCTCAGTGTGAATGGGGCCTAATTCTATTCAATGGAAATTACATAATAAACTGCAAAACTTGTCAATACTCATTTCTGGAACAAAACTGCATTTGGGAAAATCTGTGTATGCTTTAATGATCCTTGAAAAAAACCCCCACACGAATCTGACATTAACTACGGTTACGAAGCAGTTGCTCAGCAGAGGACACAGTAATATATTGAAGACTCGAGTATACATGCATGCCCATGTAATTCCACAGCAGCTTGAGGGCAGTGCAGACAGCCATCGCCGCACGGCCCCATTGATTTCATCGGGTACCTTTTTATGCGATGTGCTGCTTTTTGCCACACGGGCGGAATCGCTACGGTAAACTGCACGATCCGCCTGTCACAACTGGGGTGTCATTACAAAAGAATGGCACCACCAATGCGATCAGCGGTGGTGTGGGACTCCGTGACCACACAGCCATCCGCATGGTTGCTGTTAACCTACTGAATATCCAAGTAGGAAAAAGAATTTAAGGCAGAATTTTTTACTAAAACTCTAGGTCTGTTGATGTGGCAGCTCGCCCATACCCCGATTCCAAAACACAGAAGGAAAGCAATGAACAACTGAGGGTGATGTCATAGGGTCATCTTGTGCTTAGCCAAGGAAATGCTCTTGCACAGTGCTGTACGTGCTCCTTAAAACATGTGTGGAGGCTACCAACCATTCAGAAACTACTACATGCATGGCTCTCCTGAACCAATGGCTTTGAGATCGCGTTCCCCACTTGGGCCGGACCATTCTCTTTGGTACACGGTGATGGCTGGGTGCATCCTCGGGGGCACTTTTTTCTTTACATAAAACATGTTGAATTTAACGATTAGTCTACCTCGTTCTTGGTTTCTCCTGGCGTTATTGAATGTGTTGAGCCATTACTTGTTTTTTTTTTATACTGGCAATTTATTTATTCCTACCATTGTATCATCACATTAGCTTATATCTTTGTTTTATAATCTTTTGAAAATAAAATCTCTGTAAAAGAACCAATGGCTTCAATAATATTGAGGCACTGAGCAAATCTGCAGATCCAGAGATATGACAAATCTATTTGCTTGTTCCAGGTCAGCGACTCAGAAAGCATTGTAGTCAGAGAAAGTTTTTGCTGGCTTCTTAGGTCAGCAAAGGCATCTGCTGACTGTTTCTGAAGGTTTTCTTTTGATTTACTTTAGGTCTGCTCTTCTATAAGCAGAAGGTAACATCCAATGCAATCATACTATACATGTCACACATCCCTCAACTTCATCCTTGTGTGTGGCCAGTGGATGAAAGTAGAGGTGCACCGAAATGGAAATTTTAAAACCGAAACAAAAATAAATAAATTTTCAGGCCGAAACCAAAAATTTTTTTTTTATCTATATTTTTTTCACATTTTTAAATATTCTATTTTAATTTTGTTATATTTATTTATGAATTCATTTTTTATTAAATATTTTTAACTTTACTTTTAGGGGCTTCGGGGAAATATCAGGGGTCTAAAACAGACCCCTGATATTTCCCTTTTAAAATAGAAGAGATCGAGGACACAAAGTCCTTAATCTTTTTCTGTATCCCGTTACAAAATGAACAGGAATCCTCTATACCGAGTGTTCCTGTTCATTGATAACATGAGGACATGGTACGTTTACTATAACTACAACTATGAATGAACAGGAGTGGATATAGATCACCTCCTGATCATTCATAATTGAGGATATAGTCGCCATACCATGTCCTCAATTATGTACAAACACTCAGCGATCACTGAGTGTTTGTACCTCACTCTCCTCTCTGACACGCTGTCACAGGAGGCTGAGCAAACGGAGCGGGGAGGAGAGCTCAGCCTCCTGTGACAGCGCTGTCTCCGCCCACACACCGGTCTGCCGGACTGTGATAGGAGGCTGAGCGGTGTGGGAGGAGAGACGCCGGCCGCTCACAGTGCTCTCCTCCCGCAGCGCTCGTCTGTCACAGTTTCTCTCCTCCCCGCTGGGACACAGAGCAGCGCCCAGCGGGGAGAAAAGAAAGCAGGGATGCGCCAATGTATCGGCAGGAAAATGGCATTTTCGGCATTATGCCAAAAGTACAATTTTCGTCTGATATGTTTTTCGGCGGCCAATATATCGGTGCATCTCTAGTTGAAAGTATTAAAGCCATTTCATCAGTACAGCTAGGCATCTGCCATTTCCAACAAGAGGTCAGGAATAGCACCCTCCACATTTCCCTCTGTAAAGGAGCGCATTTGTTTTTTGCATGTTACATTGCTAAGTATTTTACGTTATGTGCTTTGCTGCTCTCAACATCTCCTTACCCTCCTTTCAATTTCTTCTTCTTTACAGTGTCCTCCTCTGATACTCTACGGCCCCGGGAACCTCGCTTGTCTTTCTGTGATCGATTCTCTGTGAAACAAAGGAAATATACAGACTAAGCCATCTTACAGGTGTGCTATAAAACAAAAAAAAGGGCCACATAAAAATAAAAAAAGGATTATTTAAAAAACTTTAATAAAAAATGTACTTTTTATTCCACGTCCAGATGGGCTGTCAAACTCTGTTCCTTCCAATTTTTCTTTGAGGTCAGCTTCAAATCGTGCCAGGTCTGCATCCAGCCGCCTGATGTGTTTATCTACCTTTAAAAGGGAAATGAAGATTTGTAATTGGGAGCCGGTTGGGCGATTGATCAAATAAGCATCCAAAGCACCCCCAGTTTCCATGCACGCAACACCGTCACTTGAACACTAGTGCCTTTCAGAAACTAGTTTCTTATAATAAATTTTTTATTGACCAATAGGCTTCACTTCCTTAAAGTGTAACTAAAGCCAAAAACTTTTTTTTAGTCTTGAATAGAATGGAAAGGGATTTGAACACTTGCCAGGGAGATTCACCCCTCTCTTTTTGTCCTGGTGACTATTATCACTAAAAGTGAAAGAAAATCCTACATTTTGGGTTGTAGTCAGAAAGGGAATACATGGGAGAAACTTTTACTTCATGTTGGGCTAACAAACAGGAAGAGAAAGGAAATCTAACCAATGGGACACAGATGGCAAAAATAAGCTGCAGGCTATAAACCCTCCCCAAAAAGGAGCCCATACACCTTATGAATATCGGCAGATTTTTCACATGTAATCGCGCTTTCATCCGATATTCGTAAAGTTGATGGGCAGTGGACAATTTCACATACTGTACAAATCGATCTACTTTTGCCTAACCAGCACGTTAGAAAACTTTGGTCGATCATACGATTTTCGCAAGGTTGGTGGCGTTTCTGTAAATAAAAATTTGTACGATTTACACTGCACATGCGCAAACAGAAATACGTGCGCGCGATTACAGCAATTCATCTAGGTGCTTTTTTTAAAATTACTGCCGAATGAACCTTGCGATAAATCGGGGCAGGATGGGGCCGCCGTGCAAAATACGTACGACGGTTCGATCATCTGACCGAAAAGTTTAGTCCGATGATCGCAAGGTGTATGGGCAGCTTTACGCTATCCAAAAAGTTTTGGCTTTGGTTGTACTTAAACATCTGAGCTAAGCCCTGCCAATAAGTGCCCAAGTGGTCAATAAGGGCCCTCAGGCAAGAAGACATCTTGTGTGGTCTGCTCAAAGGAAGGGCTTTTACTTGACAATGGCGGACAGGTTCCCGCTAATAAAACAAATGATAAAAATAAAGAAGAATATCAGAACTCCAACAACCACAGCACTGTAGCTGCACTGCTCAGCTACTTACCATCTCATAGGTCTGCATGGCTAACTGCACTTTATCGTCGCTGTACTCCTTGCATTTGCTGTAGGCATTTTGGATGCGCTGTAAATGTTGTACTCTCTGTTCAGGGGTAAAGTCTCGCACTTTGCTTATGTATTCGCTGGCCAACGCATCAATCTCTTTCTTTTTATCTGTTTCAAAGAAAGAAAAATCTTCAGATGATCAGAAGGGATAAAGCCGAAGACATCACCACACATGCCAATATACCTTGGATTTTGGCTAGCAAAGCAAACCTCCGTTCTGCCCAATATCATACACCACAATAAGCTGGTGGTTACCCTCACTAGCCAGAAAAGCTCATCTATCCACTTCTGTGGCCAAAGTGTATCTAAACCCAAGAACATAAAATATTATATGTTTCTGCTTACCAGTCCATAGGCCCCGTTCCCACTTCAGTACTCAAAATGCATGCTGCACATACAGTTCCATTGTTTGTTAATGGCACAGCAAACAAGACAAAATCAACACATGTGCAAAGTTCATGTCTCATACTGCTGCATTCGTCTCACATAGGGCAGCCCATTGAAATGAATGAGCTGCCCTAAGCTGACGCACAACAAATGCAGCAAGTGTGAACGGGGCCTTAGTAGTAGTGGCTGCATCAATTTTCTTTTTTCAGGCTTTTTAAATCAGAACTCTGGGGGAAATATGATTAACCCTTGCAGTGCCGGGGCAGACCCACTGCAAGCTGATCATTTGTCTGGGGAAAGTAGAACTGTTATATTCACACGAACCTTGGAGCTGGCTTGCTTCACACCACTCCATCCAGAGTCTCTCCCCCTCCGCTGCAGCGGTCTAAGGATTCTCCAGTCATCACATCCAATACAGTGTGTATTGGGCGTGATCCTTCGCTGTCACAGCCGGCTGGCTCCAAGGTTCAAGTGAGTATAATGCTTTTATTTTAGTCCCTAGACAAGAACGAGCACTTAAAGGAGAACTATGAGGCGAGTGCTTTCACTCACCTCATAGTTCTAGCCGACCTGTGACAATGAGACTGTCACAGGTCGGCTCAGTAGATCGGGAAGTGAGCGAACACATACCGGCGTTCACTCACCTATCGATCCTGTCACGGCTCTCTGCCGTGACAGGGGAGGGACTGGATTCCCCTCTCCGATCTGCCAGCGCTGACTGGCGGAACGCTTCAGCGTCTCAGTATACTGCGAGCTGTAGCTCGCGGTATACGTAGCTTAGGGTGACGGGAGGACACTTGTTTGTGCCCTCCTGTTACCCTTAGGAGAACTATGGGGAAAAGCCTTGACCCCATAGTTCTCCTTTAATCCTTGCAGTTTGGGGGTAACCCTGCGGCAAGGGTTAATATCTTTCTTCTAGTTCATATACATCTCTAGCAATATACCAAAAGGGCACAAATCAGAAAAGTTCAGAATGTCACTCGTCAGCAGCGTCTTGCTTTTTTGGGCAAAGAAACCTTGTTTCTTTAATCACTTCAGTCCCAGAGCCCCTTCACCTCACCTTTCCTCACAGGCCGAAGAACATTTGAATCATCATATTACCCATGTGCCTGTTTTGCACTAGGTCTCTGTACACTAAAGAAATATATACTGTATATCAGAAGGATTTTACATACCAAATGATCAGGGATTCCCTTCAATTACCTTTGTGATTTACACATCCTTGCCATAAAGTATAACCATATGACAACACTTTGTAGGACTAGGTTTGCAGCCCTTGTACAGCAGAGCTCAGAGGGGGGTGGGAGAAGCAGCACAATGAGCCATTTAAATGTGTGGCATTACAAAAAGCATGCTGGTAGGAGGAGAGAGCAGAGTAACAGGCATGTAAGCTTCTTAATGTGCTGCTTCTTATTTTGCTTGGGGGTGGGGAAACTGCAGTAGAAAAGGATCAGTCTGCTTCTCATGCTAAGCAGGTCTGTGGTGTGGGGCACAGCTATGCAAATCTCAGGATGGATGAACAGAAATATTTTGGCAGGTAAAACAGCTCCTCTATATGTATTTCATCTGTGTATTTAAATGCTTAAACTATTTCAGCTACAGTGCCCTTCTAACTCCCATTGCACTTTGGATACATATGCTTGTAAAAATGTTCAGTACTGTTAAATCTACCCGTGTAATACTTATGTGTTATTCAATATTTGCCGGGGGAGTTCTAAAGAACGAGAGGTTTAGAAAGTGTTCACAAAAACATTCCAAAAGGAATTGTAAAAGAACTATGGGGTAACCTTTTTATCCCATAGTTCTCTTTAGGGTCACAGGAGGACATACACTAACCTCCTCCTGTGACCCTAAGCTCAGTATATAGCAGGCTATTGCCCGTCATATACTGAGAGCACCGCAGCCGGGACAGATCCTGACAACACTGTTGAGATCCACCCAGCTGCGTGACTGACAGCAGGCTATGCCTATCTAGAGGCAATACCAACTGTGCCCGCCCCCTCCTCGTCTGTCCCTCCAGTCAGCGCTGGAGGATCAGAGCGGGGGAGAATCCCTGCAGGGAGCAGTGACTGACAGTTCGCTCACTTCCTGATCTATTGAGCCGACGTGTGACAGTTTGTCACGCGTCGGCTCGAACTATGAGGATGAGTGATTTTCATTCACCTCACAGTTCTCCTTTAACTGTGATGGGGAATACAAAATACAATTATTATAAATAACTGATGGACTAATGGAACCTCTTTTGAAGAGACCCTGTTGCTAAGCAAAATTCTCTCACTAAAGGCATACCTGTAAGAGAAGAGTGCACATACCCTCCTTACTCAATGCTCACGAAGCTAAAGGTTGCTCCGACCCTCAGAAGTGGATCCCAAAGTGTGCATGGTATCTGACACTACAAGGAGGGTTGATGATCTGGTCGGTTACTGCAGGTCTCCATGTCATCACAGGAGAAAATAATGGACATGTCCATTCCCGGCTCACTTTCAGGGGACCTTCTCTTAAATCAGAGTGGAGTATACCGGCGGTAAAGGCAAGTATACATATAGTATGCCTTCAAAGAAAGCACCTGTAATCATTTGCCAAGCTGCCAGCCACAAAGCTCTGGGGTGTTCTTGGCCTAAGTCACCCACATGAATGTACATACCCTCAGTCCTCTGATCCAGGTCACTCATGAGTTGGAAATTTCGTTGAAGCTCACACGGTAAATTTTCTATGCCTATAAAAAAAAACGTGGGTTAGCAATTTCAGCATTACTACACTCTGCATGAGAATATGAACATACTACATTTTCCCAAAATTCTGAAATGTAACTTGTATATTTTGGCATAAAATGTAAACTAGAAATGTACTGCCGGCTGTTATCTAGGCTGTAAACAAGATAGCTGAAGCGCAAATTACACACAGATAAATGACTCCGTATAATCTTCCCTCCAAATCAACATATCCAGCATTCCAAATCTGTCTACTTTTGCCAGGAACACTAGACATTTACTGAGCGGCCCCCTTTGTAGCCACCCCAGCCAGGCATTCCCATTAGGAAAGTGAATTGGCTGGACATTAAAAGGAGGAGAAGTGTAAGGAGGGGATAATATATTCTCCCTGCTGCTTCTCAGACACTGGAGTCAGGGACTAACAGTTGCCCATCCAAAGGCTACATCATTAGTGCCTTTCAGGGGGAACTCAAGTCCTAAATGCAAGATCTCATGGTAAAAACATACAACCGATAGATCATACAGCGCACACACAAGATGAAGCACATCATCTCGCGTACACTTGCTACAACATTACCTCCTTTTCCTTCTCCTCTGCCAGCCCACTGATCACATCGTGCTCCTTGACATTGTGCACTTTAAATGCCTCATTCCCCTCTGGATGATCAGCCCACAGGCCCCTCTCCCCTCTGGATGATCAGCCCATAGGCCTCCTTCCCCTCTGGATGATCAGCCCACAGGCCCCTCTCCCCTCTGGATGATCAGCCCACAGGCCTCTCTCCCCTCTGGATGATCAGCCCACAGGCCTCCTTCCCCTCTGGATGATACCTGCTGGTGCTGGAGGTGTTCTGATGTCCTTTTAGAAGCAAGCAAACCAGGGTGGCTACATTTCCACATACAGTGGGACTATGTAGAGCAGAGTTAGGGAGGCTCTGTGCTCCAGCTGTGGTGAAACTACAAATCCCATCATGCCTCTTCCTCTTGGAATCATGCTGATGGCTGCCAGAGTCTTGCAGTGTCTCATGGGTCTTGTAGTGCCACAACAGTGTCCTACCTCTTAGAAATCTGAATGTGCAGCCTAACAACACGAATATAAGGGACAAAGCTCAAGAACACTAAAGATGGTGAATATCATCTTCCCCACTGTGGCTATAGTAAGATTTTAATGTCTTGGAGAAACATATTGGGAAACACTCCCTTGTGATTGGACTTTCCTATGCCTCTCTGCTATAGGAACACAAATATATGCATATATTCCACCTCCCTATAAACAAGAGGAGGATTGCCATAATAAATAAAGTTTTCATTGCTCAAAAGGGAATTACGTAAACTCTCCTACGTCAGCACGTAGCCCTCCAAGCGGTGAGAGCGCGCTCACGGACTGGTGACGCAGTTCTAATTACACGCTCGGCTGATTCTTAGTAAAATCGTGCCCGCGCCGCGCGATAACAGCCCCATCTGCCCTACCCGTTCGCCCCTTCTAACCCCACACTTACTGTCCAGGTAGTGCTCGAGGTACATCGCAGTCGCCATGTTCACAAAGTCCGCCTGTTTCCTTCGCCAGACCTCAATCCCGCTCAACCGCTCGCTGGATTATTCATGAGCAGCGCGTTTCCGGCACGGCGGGTTGGCCGACTGCTCGATTAATATTCATAAGCCGTCCCGCGCTAGCAGCAAGCCGAAGCCGGTTTGGTTGAAAGCCACCTTCGGGTTTACAAGCTCAGTTCGCTGATTGGAGAATGCGCTGCTCGGCGCTCTCGTCTCATTGGTGGAGATCCTAATCTAGTTGGTGGGCGGTTTTCGTGCGTATATGAAAAAAAATTTTCCAGGAGGAGGGGGAAGTCGTCCCCTGGGCTTGGTTTAGAAGGCGGGGCTAGTGCTGCACGTAGCCAATTGGTTGGCTAGTAAGAGCGGCGCGTTTGACTTATTTCCGGTTCTTCTTCCGTGAAGAATTCCTCTTCTTATTATCAATAATGGCGGGACGTCGTGGGGCTTTGATTGTATTGGAGGGCGCTGACAGGGCCGGAAAGAGCACGCAGGCCAAGCGACTGGTCGAGTCATTGAAAGAGCGGGGATACCAGGCCGAAGGCATGCGCTTTCCTGGTAAGAGAAACGGCGGGAGATGGGATGTGAAGGGTGTTCACACAGCTACATGTGTCAGGATGACTGAGAACGGATTGCTTCCTGTCACCCACCAGATTCCACCTCATACTGAAATAGAATTTACTATGTCTGGAGAAGACAGAACCTGGAGCAGTTGTGCATGGCGACCAATCAGCTTCTCTCTTCAGCATGTTTAACTGTGTGTTAAAAATGAAAGCTAAATGATGATTGGTTGCCATGCACAACTGCTTCAGATTCCCCTCATTCTGAGCAGGCACGCTCTTTATTGCAGAAGAAACATGCTGTGTCCTCAAGCCCCGAGTATGTCTCATACCGCACATGCAGGAGCACATGTAAGGTGAGACCCAAGTGCTTGTTCTTGCAAAGTACAGTAGTTTATTACCTCTCTTCCCCATGAGTGCGCAGTGCTGATGGCATCAATTTAAAAAAACAAAACAATGTATTAATAATATATACTTTGTTTTTTTCCTTTCCAATACTATATTGCTTATTTTTAAATCTCATTCCTAATGTCATAAACACATCTGTATGATTCCTGATCTGGCAGAGAGAACAACTGAAATCGGGCGGCTGGTTGGCTCTTATCTTGAGAAGAAAAGTAACCTTGAAGATCACACTGTTCATCTCCTCTTCTCTGCAAACCGATGGGAACAAGTGTAAGCACAGAAGATTGCGAAGGGGGGGGTGGCAGCTACTACATGTTTGGCACGCAGAGCATCTGACACAACTAGAAGTATCGGAGGGGGTAAAAAAACTGGTTTGCTTTCAGCAGAGCCAGGTAAAGAATGACAACCAAAGTCAGCCTAGCATATGATTATGTCTACTTCAAAACTGGATGTTTGGCTTAATAGGCATGGCATAGTGACCACAGTTTCTTTTAATAATTGTGAGGGTTATTCACAAAAGGGTGTCGAGTCCGCAGAAGGCAGGAGAAGGGAACAATCTAGGACAACATAGCTGTTTGGAAAAATTCTCCAATTCAGCTCACTTTCCAGTTCAGCTATGATGTCCTAGATTGTTCACTTCTCCTGCCTTCTCCAAACTCTTCACCCTTTTGTGAATAACCCTCAGGCACAAATACTAATTGACAACTGTTAAAGGAGAACTATGGGGTCAGGGCTCTTCCCCATAGTTCTCCTTAGGGTAATGGGAGGACACAAACTAGCGTCCTCCCGTTACCCCAAGCTCGGTATACAGCAAGCTACAGCTCGCGGTATACTGAGGTGCCGGAGCGGATCCCGACATCGATGTAGAGATCCGCCCAGCTGCGTGAGTGACAGCTGGCTCTGCCTATCTAGAGGCAGAGCCAGCTGTACCCTACCCCGTCCGTTCTGCCAGTCAGCGCTGGCGGATCGGAGGGGGGAATCCAGCCTCTCCCCTGTCACGGCAGAGAGCCGTGACAGGATCGAGAAGTGAGCGAACGCCGGTATATGTTCGTTCACCTCCCGATCTGCTGAGCCGACCTGTGACAGTCTCATTGTCACAGGTCGGCTAGAACTATGAGGTGAGTGGAAAGCACTCACCGCATAGTTCTCCTTTAGGCCCCGTTCCCACTGCGCGATGTGCAAATCGCGCGTTTGTCGCGCGATTTGCATATCTGCGCGACATCGCGAGATTTGCCGCGCGATGTCGCGTTCAAGCTTGCATTGAGCAAGCTTGAATCGCGGCTAAATCCGCTCCAAAAAGGGTCCTGCTGTAGCGACACACGACCCGCGACAGCAGGACCCTTTGCCCCATTGGATTGCATTGGAGCGCGATATCGCGCGGTAATTTGCCGCGATATCGCGGGAATTACCGCGCGATAAATCGCTCAATGTGAACGGGGTCTCAATGTTGTCAATTAAAGCTGAACTCCAGGCAAGCGGATAAAACACAGATGTGGGAGCCGTTTTACTTGCCAAATAATTTTGTATTTCTGTTCATCCAGTAAGATTACATCTGTGCCACACAGCACAGCCCTGTGTGGCAGGGGAGAAGACTTGATTTTTCTCTGCTGCAGACTTTCCCCAGCCTGTGACTGCAGGGTACATGAACACAGCAGCACAACTCATTGGCTCTTTTGGTGCTGCATCACTCAATGCCACTCTGAGCTCTGCTGTGCAGAGGCTGATGGCAAGTCGAAATTGGGTACGAGCAGAGTTTCTATTAATCAATTTAAAGATGCATTAATAAGTAATGAATAGTAACAAATCTGCATTATTGGTGTATATTATATCTGCCAGGAAGTCCGCTTCAATGTTTGCCTTCTTATTCTAGTAAACCATTGCAATATTCATAGTACTAAGCCGTTATAGAATGGGGTTAAGTTGGCATCTTTTTTCTTTTTTTTTAGTCCTTTGATGAAAGAGAAGCTAAGGAGTGGTGTCACCCTAGTGGTGGACCGATATGCTTTTTCAGGGGTTGCATTCACAAGCTCCAAAAAGGTAATGTTTACAACAACAGAAATCTCAATGCCAAGTTGAATCTTGTGTTACTGTCTTGTACTGTACAAATGAAAATCAGTGTCTCAGAATAGGGGAACATGGAGCCAGCTTCCTGTGCAATCAGGAAGCAGGGCAGTGACTAATGACCCGCCTCCCGGTTTGCTGAATGGCTGGGGAGCCAGTTTCCCAAGCAATTACAATCATGCTGGCCAAACAACTCAGAGTTGGCTTCCCTGGCAATCAGGAAACCGGATAGCATGTAATTACCAGCTGCCCGGCTTCCTGGGAAGCCTGCTCCATGCCAACAGAAGCATCTGTATCGGCGAGTACCGAAAGCAAAATATCGGTCCTTGATAACAAAAAAACGGTATTGGTTATGGGCTGCTGTCCAACTTCTCTGCTTTATCAGCTTCTTTGGGGTCCCTAGGTGACATTAGGAGTCTTAAAGACCCCTGATGTCTCCATAAAGAGGACCTGTTAACTGGCTAGATATCAGATTAGTGGATGATCCTTTTGATCAAAAGTTTTTTGGGTTTTTTTTTAGTGGCTAGAGAGCGCTGCACACGATGTATGGTCTAGACTTTTTGTAATTCATCTAAGAACCTTAGAGCATTCCACAAGATCCTTTGCCACTTGCTGAGCAGATACAATAGGATCTTCATGGGAAGAAATTTCCAACACAGCAGTATGGTCATCAGACAATACCTTTTTCCCCAGTCATCTTCCAGGACAGCCATCGAGATATAGGCTCCGCCTACCTGCAACAGGAAACACATCAACCACATTAAATAAATAGACTCCTCCTTCCATCCCAAGTCAGTTTTTTTGTGTTTCCGTCGGCTACACAGGGACATCGTAATGTTTGTTATTTTAAAAGGGCTCATGTTTGTTTGCCTTAGGGCTGAGCCTTACCCTACTATGCATTGGGACCTACTCCAGGGTTACCTGCTGCAGTGCATACAGGGATTCCCTATCGGACCCCCCACCCGATTCTTGGCCAAGGTTCCCTTCCGTCATCTGTCCTGGAAGATTCCTGGAAACAGAGTTTATCAGGTAATCAACTCATGTTTTTATATATATATATATATATATCTAATGAATTTTTCCAATCACCTTTCAGGATAGCTACCTGGGAGTATCTACAAGAAGCTTAACCTACCTTAGGATGGGACCATAGCCTGTAAAGCATTCCTTCCAAAGATCTCCACTACTAGATACTTACTGGTAATGGTGTTTCCATGCATGAGTTTTCCCTCATGCACCCGGTGATGGTTCTTGCTTTTATTACACTGGATGAGGGACTTTTAACCATTTCTGGCTTGTGTTTCTTGTTGAAGTAGCCATCAAAGGAGGGGTGTTTCAGGTTTGGTTTGCAATTGCAGTTGTTTGTGGATATTATTGGACACCTGTCCCTTTGCACCCAGAGATCATCAGTCCCTGATCACAGTAATTGTTGCTTGACTGATTTTATCTGCAGCCGCTGTCAGCCTGTCATTGCTTTGTGTAGGCTGAACGGCAACAGCTATCCACATACACCTGTCATTCTAGACCGCAGGAATCCTCTGATTCCTGCCAACAGAATAGGCCCTAATTGTAGGTGTGAATAGACCATAAACATGCGCGCAAACTGAAGTAGGTCAGAGTGGTGATATCAACAGTTGGCCCTGGATTCATAAGTTGCCATTTCATGACAAATTGGAAGCAAACCATTTACAAACAAGAAAAACTTTCAATCTGCAGAATGTAAATCCATGGTTGTTTCTTTTAATACAGAATTTCTCCCTGCACTGGTGCAAGCAGCCCGATGTGGGACTTCCAAAGCCAGATATTGTCCTTTTTTTGGACATAAGTGCAGAGGCTGCAGCTAAACGTGGAGACTTTGGAAATGAGCGTTATGAGACAAGTGCTTTTCAGAAAATGGTGCAGAAACGCTATGCTGAACTGATGGAAGATAGGTCTCTTAACTGGCAGGTAAGATTAGTACATACGTTTTGAACAGTCTACGTATCAAACGTATGTACGGAGTATAAATCATTTTATATAATAGTTACCGCAGGCATGGGCTGAAGGCTGAGATCGGTTGGCCAACTGAAAACGTCATGAGCCAGCAAAGTACAGCTGGTTATAGTGGTGATTGGTATTTTCCAGGTTTTGTATGACATTTACACAAATTCACAAATACAATAGTGTGTATGTAAATATAGCGATAAACTGTTTAAAATTAACTCCATTAAAAAAACTAGAGGCCATCACCTAAAATTGGTGGAAAAGGGGGTTCTTCACAGAGCGATCAAGGTCTGGAACTCCCTGCCACAGCGGTGATTTCAGCAAAGAATGTGGAATTGTTCAAGAAACTTCTGGACGATTTCTTAAGGGACCGTAATATACAGGGGTACAAGTAGTACTCCTAGGAATAAGATCCTATAGGTTGGACTTGATGGACTAATGTCTTTATTCAACCTCAAATACTATGTAACTATGTATATCAGTCAAACAGACCCAGACAAACCCTGGTTGCCATTTCCTTCATTTATATTTTTGAGATCATTCCAGACAGTACTGATCCATACTTGCACATATATCCAGCACTGACTTGTATGCTCTCTCTTGCACACAACTGATATGCAGCAAGAAAGAAAAACCTAGTGTAGTACTGGGGCTGCCATTGCTCGTCTTCCTAAGAAACTGACAAAGTGCAATGTTGGCAAAGAAGAAAATTTATTTTTGTTACAGAAGAGGCTCTGTATGCCTCTTTTGCCGTTAAAACTTGCCTTCCTACTAACAAGTCTGTAAGGATTGTAGGGCTGCAACTAATTATTTTCATCGATTAGTTGGCCGATTTATTTTTTCGATTAATCGGATACAAGAACATTGAGAGAAATTTTTATTCCAACCTCTTCCTGGAGGTGGTGGTTGTCTGACTGTAATGCCAATCCAATAGCTTTAATGCCTTCTTGAATCATGATCAAAGTATACAGGTATCCTGACTTCTTCATTTGCTTTTTGCTTGTTCCAAATAACTTAAGTACTAAAGCCACCAGCTAGTATTTTCAGGGCTGCAATTGTAGGTTTTCTATATAGGACCCGTTCACGTCGACAGAATGCAGTAATGCTCATACTTCAGTCTGTTGCTGTACCATTTTTAGTATTTTTTGAATGGCACCACAACGCAGGACATTGTGGTACATTGGCAGTCTACTTGAATAAACACAGGTTAACATGCACCACAAAGATCCATATGTGCACTTAAAGATTTGATCTTGTAATCAAGAAGAAACTAATGGTTCTCCATTATCCATAAAGGGACACATCTTGATAACTAGGCAAACTAGGGTTCTACTGATGCTTACAGGAAAAATGGACACTAAGCATATACAAACTGAAGGCCATAGTCTCCCACCTGCTCAGTTTTACTCATTGCCCTCAGGAGAGGGGACTTGTTCTTCAGCTCTGTTTTTCTATTTATTTTTTTCTGCTCATTTGCAAAATTTTTCCACGATCAATAGCTGCTGGTAGATTATATTAATGGCAGCACACATCTGCTGTCCATCTGACTGCTGAAATCTGCTGGACACAGTTTTGGGTACAGTGCCTGGAAGCCTGTACTAATGATATGCGGTAGACTGCTTCTGCAAACTGATAAAACAAGTTTATTGATCCCATCTACTTCTTGGCAAGCTCTGCCATTCATCTCGTGGTTGCCACCATGCTAATTTTCCAAATTTGATGGCTTGTTAAAAAAAATCCCTTAATAGAAGCATGCTGGCTGAGATTTGGAAAGCCCACGTAGAAGACGCATTGGTGCTTGAGGTAGTATCCAAAGGTTTCTATTAGGGATGCACCGATATATCGGCCGAAAAATGCACTTTTGGCATAATGCCGAAAGTGCCATTTTCCTGCCGATACATCGGCGCATCTGTGATTTTCTTTCCTCCTCGCTGGGCGCTGCTCTGTGTCCCAGCCGAGAGGAGAGAAACTGTGATAGCTGGCCGAGCGTTGTGGGAGGAGAGCGCAGTGAGCGGCCGGCGTCTCCTCCCACACAGCTCAGCCGCCTATCATAGTCCGGCAGAGCGGTGTGGCGGCGGAAACAGCGCTGTCAGGAGGCTGGGCTTTCCTCCCTACACCACTCGATCAGCCTCCTGTGACCGTGTCTGAGAGAAGAGCAACAGAAGACCGGGACACCGACACTCCAATGTAAGCATGAAATAAGGTCTTATTTATTGAAAAAATGCGATGACCGTTTTACGGGGTCACACAGGATCCCCTTCCTCAAGCAATGACATGCTTACATTGGAGTGCCGGTGTCCCTGTCTTCTCACATGTCATTGCTTGAGGAAGGGGATCCCGTGTGACCCCGAAACAGTCGTCGCATTTTTGTGACGTGTCGTATTTCTTCAATAAATAAGACTTTATTTCATGCTTACATTGGAATTTATTTTTTTTTAAATCGTCTAACAACTTATTTTGTGAGTCTCTGGGGGTTTCCCGTATACCTTTTTTGGTGGGTTGTGTTTTTCTTTCCTCTAGTTGAGGATAGTGCAACATTTGATTCTTGGCACCATCAAAGATCAGGTGTCTGCATCTGTCTCTCCTTTTCCAATGTCCTCTTGCTGCACTGATTTTGTACTTTTTCATATGGTGTTATACAAGTTGCTCCCGTTAGGCCTCCACTCTAACCATATTATTGCATCCCCCCCCCATTCCACTTGTTTCCGACAGTCCCTCCAGTGCTGGTCTCTGATCCACCGCAGACTCCTCGGTTCCCACGGTGTCTGTCTGACATGTGTGCTCCAAACTGCACAAGTCTGTGACTTGCAAGATAATAAAAGTATTTCCTTTTTCCGTTGAGCTCACTCCATTAGGGCAGTAAGTGTTTAGTCATCTGTCTTTTGTGTATCAGATCTGTAAGGCTGCAACCTGATCTGTACATGTTTTATAAAGTCTATCTCACATACTAGCTTTGGTGGAAGGATTTATGCCCTTGTTGTTTTTCTTTTTTGCCTTTGTTGGGCTGCCTTGGCTATGTTTTGGTGCGTCTGCCCCTCTGTTTTGGACTGTTTGCTGCGACAGGCTGGACTTTGGTTTTCTGTGGCTATTGAATATTTCTCCTGTGAGCAGCAGTATAAAGTTGCTTAATAATAGTCAAGCAGTGTCCCTCAATGGACTCGGAGAAAAGTATTTTACGGCGAGTACAAATATGCAACTTTATTTTAATGTGCTAATTTTATTTATAAACAGGTGATTGATGCAGCCCAGAGTATGGAAGAAGTCCACAGTGCAATCCGACAGCTGAGTGAAGACATAATCCAGGAAGCCAAAGATCAGCCACTTGGAAAACTCTGGGTTGAGTCCGATACGTGAATCTGGAGTGTAAATTTAGACTGACGCATCACACAATATTTGTGAAAGCTTCATGTTTATTTTTGTTTTTTAATGCATTTTATTTAATTGTTCTTTTTAGCATCAGTAATTATTTTAATGATTAACTGTCCATCCACTTATTCTATTATATGTAGAAATGTGTCAAAGGATTCATGTATGTGGTTGTCGGACTTAAAAGCAAGTCAAATGCCATGTGGTTTGGCTTGCTGTTGACCTACTTCTGAGTTGCTTAGAGCTACTTTAATATATTACATTAAAGTGACACTAAGTTCAAGAGTTACATCTTAAAAATGCATTTGTACCCTAACTATTCACAAAGATGAATCCTTTGTGTATCACTCGGCTGTAGATGCTCAAATCATCTCTGAACTGGTACTGACACTGTCCTTCCTTCTGGAGGGTGGCTAATTTCGTTCCTCATGGTCCCTGTGTGTGTTGTAAAGTAGCCACCGCTCCAAGCTCACTCCTGTGATGGACTACAATCACATGTTCAGTTTACTAATTTGTATTGAGATTGTAGTGCATCACGGGAGCGAGCTTGGAGTGTTGGCTACTTTACAAGACACACAGGGACCATGAGGAACGAAATTAGCCACCCTCCAGAAGGAAGGACAGTGTCAGCGCCAATTCAGAGATGATTTGAGGCTCTACTGCCAAGTGATACATTTTTGTTAGTTAAGGTACATGAATGCATTTTTATGATTTAAATCCTGAGTTTAGTGTCACTTCAATTTTTATGGGGGAAAAAAAGCAGTTCAGATGGTCTAATGTGCAATATTTACTGTACGTAAAATCTTCACACCTACATAATGCAGCATTTTTATTTCTAAACTTTATTTTAAAAGGTTAAGCTGTAGATTGCCTGATGTAAAAACTGTAAATGTAAAGATTATAGACAAGTATTTCCTAGATACAACAAGAGGATTTACTCAGTACAGTAATAGCAACTGGCGGTTGATTCTAAAGGAGCGTGTTGGTTCAACCAGCTAACTGGGAATGTCACCTGTTGTGGGGAGAGCTCTGTACTTGGAGACTGTGACCATCCATGTTATCTCGGTGATTCGCAGCCTTGCATGGCTTAGATCTTGCATGAGCTCCATCCAGATACTATGCTTAATTTTACAATATAAAACCTAGTACGCTGTGTTTTTACTCACAAATTGACACGTGTCTCCAAGATTGTGTTGGATGGAGCTTTAAATAATAGCCTTTCAGGGCAGCCTGGTTAATTCATTTCAAAGTGATGAGGAATTTGCATGGGCTGTATAAATAAAAGCCAGTACTCCATTGGAAGTGCTATTGGGTATACATTATAGATAAGCCACAGTAGCAGTTATAGCATTATTACACAATATTGCAGCCATGAAGGTAGATGCCTAGAGGAAAATGGCCAGCCATTTTATTCACTCTTTCAGATAGTGGTAAAGGGTTAACACCTGTCTGGGGTGACGTGTCTCTCTCGTTCTGTTGTTTTTTTGTTTGCAATGCCGAATTGTGGAGGTAGTCCTTCCGTTCCTGATCCAGGCAGTACCTGTTGCTGAAATAGGAAGGGTGGGGAAGTCTCCCCAGGAAATCATACAAAAAACATACATTCTGATACTTGCCTACTTTCCAATATTTATGTTTCATATGACCCCGTTGAGGACATTTCTGCTTACTGTCTGTGGCATCAATGGAAAAAGTAGAGGAAAATCTTCCACTTGTGGACAGAGAGCAGTATAAACATAAGGTATGATCCTTCCTTGTAACCAAAAACCTAATTCAGTGCCAGGTTGTTATATTATGGATGTTGACAGTATGTATACGTCTGTACGTATTATTGTGCCATGTGATACTTGTGTAGTTGTCCAAACTACAATCAAGCTTGTAGGCAAGTCTCACTTTTGTGAAATGTAAAATCCAGATAACTTTTAAATAAATATTTTAATTTGAAATGTTTTGCTGTGCGTTCTATCATATCTTACATTTCTAAACTGCCTAAAAAAAACTAAGGTTTTGAGTATTTTTTTTATTATAGCTTGTTTTAATGTAGAATATTTTTTTTTTGACTTGTATACTTTAATCTTTGTTTGTAAATAAACCCTTAATATACAGCAAAGGATTCCCAAAGCATTGTTTTCACTAGTTTCAACAAGACTTGAAATTTTAAGCTTGTTTTGGGATCTCTCTAACTGATTATAACCAGGTAGTGAACTCAGGGGTGAATCACTCGTCTGACTCATTTCAGTCATTTTGTAAACTGGCTTCTTTCAGCTTGGTAAAAGGAGACTAAAGCTCTATCTGCCTGCAGGATAGGAGACAGCATGGCATTAATATACCATCGAGGGGAAGGGGAGGGGCTTTTAACTGTTTTGCTAATTGTGTTTCCTGTAGAAGGTGGAACCAATCATCTCTCAGGTTGCTGTCCTGGAAGATTCCTAGAAATACCGTTACCGGTAAGTCTAACGGAACATATCTGGTTTTAAGTATCAGAACATAGAAGAAAAAATCTTGTCCTGAGCAGGTCCTAAAATTAGGTAACTGCAACCTCAGATGAACAACACATTCCATATATCCATGTGTGAAAAACTAAGTACACCTTATGATTTCAATAGCTTGTAGAACCACTTTTGGCAGCCAAAACGTTTGACGTAATCATTCTGTATGACTATCGGTCTCTCGTTGTTGAAATTTTGGCCCGCTCGTCTCTACAACGTTGCTTCAGTACATTGAGGTTTGCAGACATTTGTTTATGCACGGTGCTCAAGGTATCGCCACAGCATTTCAAGTGGGATGAGGTCGTGACTTTTGACTGGGCCATCACAACTTGATTATTTTCTTTTTCAGCCATTCTGTTGTAGATTTGCTGTGGTGTGATTAGGATCATTGTCCTGTTGCATGACCCAATTTCAGCCAAGCTTTAGCTGTTGGACAGATCGCCTCACATTTGACTCTAGAATACTTTTGGTATACAGAGGAGTTGATGGTTGACTCAATGACTGCAAGGTAGGGCCTGTGGCTGCAAAACAAGACTGAATTTTCACCCTTCCACCACCGTGCTTGACAGTTGGTATGAGATGTTTTTGACCAAGCGTGGCGCTGTGCATTATGGACAAACATCTCCACTTTAGTATTTTCTATCCAGAGGACATTGTTCCAGAAGTCTTGTGGTTTGTTCAAATGTAAGTTTGCAAACCTAAGCTGTGCTGCCATGTTCTTTTTAGAGAGAAGAGTACTTCTCTTGCAACTTTTCCAAACCAACCTTACTTGTTCAGTCTTTTTCTAATTGTACTGTCATTGACTTTAACATGCTGAGGCCTGTAGAGTCTGAGATGTAACTCTTGGCTTTTTTGCAATTTTCCTAAGAATTGCAGTGACCTTGGGATGTCCACTTCTGGGAAGATTGGCAACTGTCTTCAAAGGTTTCCACTTGTGACTTCCCCTCTGACAGGATCCAGCAGGGTGGAGAGAAACCTTCAGGAGGCCAAGTGGGGCAGGGAGAAGAGTGCTGTTAGCGGTCCGTGTCAAAGGAGGCCGAGCTCTCCTACCCCATTGAGGCTCCTGTGATGGGCAGAGACAACTGTCAGCTGTGTCACAGAAGGCTGTGCGGGAGGAGAGCACAGCGTTCTGTGACAGCTGGAGTAGTCAGTGATCAGCTGATTGGTCAGTGTTTGTAAACATACTATGTCCTCAATTAGTTAGTGTCCAATTTTATAAATGAACAGAAAAGTGCTCTACATCACTTCCTGTTTAGCCATGATTTTGTACATAGTAACTTATAGTAATTCCAATTTTATAAATGGACAGGAGCACTCGATATCAAGGCTTCCTGCTTATAACAGGTGCTACAACAAAAGATATTTAGGACTCAATCTTTCTATTTCAAAAGGGAAATACCAATGGTCTGTTTAGAGCCCTGATATCTCCCCAGACCACCCAACAGTAAAACTTTAATGGTTAGAAGAAGAAAAAAAAAAAAACTTTTGGCCTGACAAATGTTTTATTTCCAATCTGAAAAGTTAATTTTCAGTACACTTCTGCTTATAACTCTTCCCAGATTGTTGGGAAGCAATAGTCTCTTCTCTTAAGATCATTGCTGATGTATTTCCTCCTTGGTATTGTGTTAACACACCTGCATACTCCAGACCAGCAAACTACTAAAACAATGGGGCTGATTTCCCAAAGCTCAGTGTTATAAAGTTAATTTATATTTTTAGCTTCTGAAATATGCAATTCACAAAAGCTGGAATCGTAAATGCACATGCAATTTAACGTGTCTTTTAAGCAAGTGTTATGTTAACATCACAGACTTATGTATTACGGGGATAAAATATAATTTTGGGTATTAACTAGGGATGCATCGATACCGAGTATTTGGATGAGTACTCATACTTACCCCAATACTGGAATTTCTGGTCAGAGGGAGTGTGGAGCAGGCATCATGACCCGCTGCCCAGGTTCCCGATTGGTCAGGAAGCCTCACAGTGTTGCAAGGGAACATTAACCTGGTCTTTTGATAGAACATCAGCTTCCTGATAATCCAGGCCCGTGCTACCGGTATGAATATCTGTATGTGATACCAAAAAAAACCCGGTATCCATGCATCCCTAATTAACACTTCTGCAGTGCATTTTGCTAGCAGAAGGGTTGGAGTAGATGCCTGTCTTTACGTCACCACACAAAAGGATCCCAAATCTAAGGCATTTATTGTCATGTGCATACTCATTTTTAATGTAGTGGAGATGTAATCATATATAAACTTTGTAAACAGAGACTATTAAATTAGATTTTGGATCTACAGTTGTTGATAATCAGACCGTGTAGGGAGGGCAAGCAATTCTCCTTACCAATTAAAGCATGGTTTTATATTAAATGTGGTGCATGCAACAATCCACTTGCTCTACAACCCCAACGAAAGGGTGCTCAGGCACATTAGATTTTATTTTTTCCTGTCAGGTTAGATGTCAATAACCTCTCACTAAAGAAAATCATCCACATTTGTAGACCTGACAACTACATACCACCTTCTGTACCATGCCAAAAAAATAAATAAAAAGGTTCCATTTACCTCTCCTCATCACTGTGCAGCAAGCATCAGATAATGCCTAAAATTGGTCATAATACCACCCTGAAGGAGGTGATAAAGCTACACCTCAAATAACGAGTGATAAAATTACCTTTTGTGAATTGCATTTCAAGTATATTTTATTACTCCAGTTAATAACATCTGACTTGTTAATTTTTTACAACTCCTTAAAAATAAGAAGCGCTATTGAGTTTTATGAATTGTCTACTTCTCCACAGCAACTATATAACAAGTGATATCAATGAAATAACGGCTGAAAATAAGTTTAGTGAATTGACCCATTTGTCTTTTATAGAGGTGGTCACACTTGCTACTGGTCAATTAATCAAAAGCATTTGATCAGCAGCAAGGGTATACTTCGTTTTGCACATAAATTGATTACATTCATCTGCTTTATGCAAAATTAACTGCTGTCAGCAAAGAATCTGGCAGGTGTACAGACACATTTTTACTGTTACAGGTCATTTTAATAACTGGACTACATTGGGTGTCAAACTTTATTATATGCTGGAGACAAGGTAAATGAACTTAAGTATTAAAAGCAAAATAAGTATATGGTAACCTTTGCATGTTACATATAAATAAGACATTTCTGTACTACAATATACACCAAACTTGACCTGTCATAGTTGCAATGAGTGGTTACAGCATACTGGTAAACCATATTCCAAAACAAAAACCATGATTCTTAGAGCGTAGTCCTAATGAAATCTGCTTTTTTTTTTAATAAAAAAAAAAAATGGGGTAACAATATCTGACATAGTTCTCACCTCTCATGCCATTTTCTACATACTTATGTATTTTTAGATGTGAGTGCCCTTAAAGCAACAGCATATGTAAATGAGCTTTGTGTGTCATCTTTCACACAGCAGAGAGGCTACTGCTTCCACTCTGTATAGGAGGACTGGTACACTTACATAAATAAGCACACCTAGCTACTACTTGTCCATCTTCTGAAAGCCACAGATCATTACACAATTCCAGCATTTTGCACCCAGAGGTCCATATAAAAGCTTAGGCTGAATAGTGAGAATGCTTACCAGTCACCACAACTTACACTCATGGTATTCTTCCATTCCCCAGCCTCTAAAAACATCCCAGCAGCATATAACAATTGAATGCTCCTTTCAAAAGGATGGCCAGTTATGGTGTCTTCCATTCTCAGTCAGATTGGCTGACCTGTACTGTCGGTTCCATTTGCAGGGAATGTAATGGAGCCAAAGCATGACACTGAATCCTGACAGGTCCAGTCATTCCAGGGGTAGGCACTGCATTGCAACTCAGGATTCAGTGCCTGATATGATCCTTCTATGGGAATTGGCACATGAAGGAATCCAGATGCCCAAAAAATTAAACATCCAGCAATATTGAGTCTCTGAACCACAAGGAAGCTTTTACCTCCATCTTACTTAAAAACATTTTGCCGTTTCACCATCTTAAAAAGCTCTCCCACTGTCCGTTCTCTTTTTTTTTTTGTTTTGTTTCAAAAAGATAAAATTTCAAACTCTTCATCTTCAGAATCAAAGAACCTGTCAAGGCGATCGGCATCTGAGGAATCTAATACCAAAACATCACACTGTCACCATTTTCATATAAAGCAAAAGGTCACATGATTCATTTATTATGTAAATGTCCGAATGGTATTTAGAGCTGCCAGTGGGGACAAAAGATTTCCTTAAAATGAGCAACTTGTTCCAAAGTAGCGCTTGTATGAATGTGAATCAGTACATTTCCAGGGAAAAGGGTAAATGGAGGTCCCAACAGAAGTCCTCTGTAATGCTGGACACACCTTACAACCATCGCAAGACTCTTGTCTTGCGATGGTTATAAGGTAATTATATAAATAAAATAAAAAAACTTACGATCTGCCTATCTTGGACAGGCAGATCGTACTTGCGATGATCGCAAGCCCGGCCCGATGAGGGGCGGGCTTCCGATGATCGCAATGCTGAACGGGCAGTGTGCGCTTGCGGCATTTATCTCACGAACATGCCACACACCCGCCGGCAATCGTACGATGCTCGGCGGGTTTTCAAACATGTTCCTAAGATAAAAGTCGTGCGACCGTACAGTAGCAGAGGTTGCACGCCTTCTACACACCTTGCGATAATCGTACGATTATTGCAAGATGTGAGAGCACCTTAAGGCTGATGTCATCTGAGCGAGCTTGAGGCCAGCAACAAATCACCAAACATCAGGATTGCTCAGAGCCCATTCACACCAGGGTGGTTACGGATCAGCACGGTTACCACGCTGATCTCCCGAGGGAGGTTTTGGGAGTTTAATTGCTTTTCAGCACTGGAACGCAATTAAAAATGCCCAAAACTGCACTGATTAGCGCGGTTCCATTGAAACCTGTATGGACACCGCATTGATCAGTGCAGTTCGGATCACATGAACGCCCCCATAGCAATGTATGGGATCGTTCATGTCGACGAATCCGTGCGGCCGAACTTCCCCGGTGTGAACGGGGTTACAAAAGACTGCTTACTAATGTCTATGGAATCGCTCCCTTGGTAGCCAGACCAGGCAGATACCAGTACCCTGTTGCCATAATGGTAGCAAGGTAGAGTCTGCAGTGTTTGAAGCCAGTAAAGAGAATTGGACACAGGTAGGTGTAAGGCTTTGCCATGTGACCCTTTTAAACAGCAGCCCATAACCAACTGGCAACTTGTTGCTGTAATTTTAAAAGGCATGATTTCCTAGGAAATGGGGAAAATGTAAAGCCTTAAATCTGATCTAAACCCAAAAATAAAAACCTAACATACTGCAGCTTACCAATCCTTAAAAGGTGGTGGCTGCAGTTTTCTTTTTCACCTGATGATCCAGCCAGTAACACACTTCCTGTCTGTGGGTGGCTCCGCTCTATGGAAGAGCAACAAAGCCACCCTTGGACAGCAGCATTGTCACCCAGTAGAGAGGGTAGTGTTAAGGTGCCCATACACTGCTCGATTCTCGTACGAGAATTGGGCGAAATCCCCCAATCGTACGAGAATCGAGCAGTGTGAACTAAGACGTGCGACCGTTTCTACTGTACGGTCGCACGTCTTTTGCCGAACCGACATGCTCGAAAACCCGCCGAGAATCGTACGATTGTCGGTGGGTTTCTAGCCTGCTCGTCCGATAGCTGCGGAACGGGCCGGTGTGCGCACGCGCACACTGCCGTTCTGCATTGCGGTCATCGGAAGCCCGCCCCTCAGCGGGGCAGGCTTTCGATGATCGCAAGTACGATCTGCACGTCCAAGGTGGGCAGATCGTACGAGCTTTCAATAAGCATACGACCATCGCAAGACAAGAGTCTTGCGATGGTCATAAGGTGTATGGGCACCTTTAGATGGACGTGACTAACAGATTGAAAGCCGAACTCCAGCTAACACTATTTTAAGCAGTTACAGCAACATTTTTTTTCCATTTTGGTATTATAAAAGGTTTTACATAAATTAATAAAAAAGAGAACCACTTTAAGCACCCATCGCTGTTAAATGGTTTGTCTCTACCCTTGTTGAGAAATTATAGACTTCCTGGCTGGATCACAAAGTGAAAATAAAAAGGGGGGGAGTTCGGACTAATGAAGCCACCACATCTCGGATTTATATGCTGCACTAAATTAAATTTTTTATTTTGGGTTCAGGTACACTTTAAAATGTGTTCTTATCCAAAGCTCAACTACACCAAGCAGATACAAAAATTGCCATTTAAAAAGAGACCAAGTAGAGCATGTCCACTTTGCAAAGGGGGGATCTCCACTTAGCTTAATGAATGTGGTGAAAATTCTCATTGCAAAAAATATACTATAATATTCAAGAAAAAAACTGCCACAGGATTTCTGTTTGCACATGATTGGATGATAGAAGTCTGCACCACATTCAATAAGCCAAGCGAAAAATTCCAATGCAAAGTGAAAATTCACATTTCTAAGTGTTTCACTCCTTCCATAAAATCAGTAAAAGTAATCATTGCTGCAAGTTTAAAGTACAGGCACCTAGGGGGTTCTTGCACATATCTGAAGCAGCCTGCAGATACTGCACAAATCCAAAAAGGGAAAGACCGGCTCCAATCCTCTAGAGAAGGAGGTCCCAGATGGGGACTCGGTTCATGTTGTCAGGATGAATAAAGTCACCAGTGTGAGTTTTCTGCACACTGGTGACTTTATTCATCCTGACAACATGAACCGAGTCCCCCAGTGCAGCGGGTCTTTTCCTCTGATTTTGTAGTAATAGGATGAGGCCCCTGCTGGTGTTTAGCACCTGATCGTCCATGATAGTGACATGATTCAGGTCTTAGGAGCGGTGTATCCTATACTTTTGCCAGGCTCGATGATACTGCTCAGTACTGGGTTAATCTGACAGGCAAAGCTCCAGTCACTGCCAAAGCTTGCTCGCCTCTTGATGCCTCCTGCAGATTGCTATAGGACAGTGAGACACCAATCACTGTGAAGGGCAAATAGAAATGTGAGGGGGCGGATTTAGCAGCAAGCTTTGTCACTTGTTACATGTCAGAACGGCCCTGTATTTAGCCATATCCGCAGGATAGTCTGCACAGGGACCTACAGAAGTTGTTTTTTTTTTTTTTCTAGAGAGTCATTTAATCCAGTTATTTATTCCTTATGAATTAGCAGTCTTACCTGGTGTAAGGTTAAGTACATCTGGATTGGATAAATGAAGAGGCAACTGATCCACAACCTCAAACATAGGTAAGGCTCCGCTATTGAGGTACACCTAAAAAGCAAAAAATAGCAGTGTCATTGTGGTCCAGATCTGGTGGTATAATCCGGATTTCTTACAGCCCGACAGCTCTATTGGTACATACCTTTCTAATTCGTTGACACCAATCATCAAAATCCTCCTCAGAATTGCAGAAGAATCCCTAAGATGCAGAAAAGGACTATGGTCAGGGCTAATGCAGGTGTTCCTATGGGGTTCTGTGCTAGAGTATCACTCACCACTGCAATAGAAGGATCAATCTCAGACACATGCATTCGACACGGAGGATGCTGGCAATGGAAGCTATCATCTATTATATCCCCGCTGTCACTGGGCTCCACAGACAGCTGAGTAGTGTGAGGATCCAAGTAAATCAGCTCATCTCCTGTGAAATATAGATTTGAATTACTACACAATCGGAATTGTCAGAAGTCTAACTGTTCAGTATTTACAAAGCACTTTGCAAATTCAGGAGAAACAAAAAAAAGTTTTCCTCCATTCTCAGCAGCCTAAATGGAGTCCATATCGTACAGGGCAAATCTGCACAAAAGTACAGATATATATGAGCTGCCGCCATTGCTGGTCTTATTCTGAAAATGCTACTGAGGCTATGTTCACACCTGCACTACATTGCGCATCCCAGGGACGCACGATCGTGTGCTAATGCACACAGCGATTGCCGCGCGGCCCCATTGTACTTTTTTTTGTGACACACGACGCGCAGCTTTTTTTTTAGCCACAATCGTGTTCACTTACACGGGCGGAATGCAGCGCGACTGGGTGCCATTCAAAAATAATGGCACTAACAGCGCGATCGGTTCAAACCTTGGCAGCTCCAGACCGTGTGGTAATCATGCACAAAACCGAACGGATTTCGGCGCAGTCAGGTGTCGCCTAGGTGTGAAGCCTGATGTAAAAGTGATCACATAACCATTGCTTTCACTACAATACAACTGACTTGACCTGAAAGCTATGACTTCCTTTCATAAATATGATGTACTCTTTGTTTAACATTCCTCTAAGTTTTTGTGTAGTATGATTAATAGAAGAGGCCATTTTTGATTAAAAGAGGCTTAAAATCAAAGTTGCCAGCATTCTGCTATAAGGTTATTGGACAGGAAGTCAACTGTTTGAAGGAAAAGAGGCAAACTGAGCTGGAGCTATTCTTACTGCCACAATGCCCATTTGCTGCCTACATATTGTCACCAATTGCCCTTGTGTTTTCTATGTTTGGTCACAATAGTCTTTTTGTAGCCCACGTGTTCTAACAACTGCTCATTTACAGTCCAAGTATCATCAGAGGTGTCCTTTTTTGCCTTGTCAAGTAGTGCTGTTTGTTCAGAGGAACTTATTACTAGCATTGTATCCCTGCTGCCCTATCACTAACAGACTACAGCACTGTTAGCCCAATATTTAGCCATGGCCTATTATTATTCAAGATCTTGTACTCTGCAAACTAATAATAGCCCCTTCCCTCCCCCCATCTCAGGTTCACTGACTTTACTCAGGCTAGGTTCACACCTGCACAATGCAGGCAGCGATTGCCGCGCGACCCCATTGATTTAAAATGGGGTGACATCCACACGGCAATCGCAGAAAAAAGGTACGAGTCCCTTTTTTTGCGATACACAACGCGTGGCTGTGTTCAGAATCGCGGTGGGAGACTGCGCAATCCGTCGGCGCAACTTGGGTGCCATTAGAAAATAATGGCACCCACACTTTGACGGCTCCTGACCGCACAGAATCGTGCACGATTGCTGCGCGGTGAGGTGTCGCCTAGGTGTGAACCTAGATCCAAGGTCTAATAAGTTCATGAAACAATCTACATAGTTATCCATCGATATTATAAAAAAAATGACAATCAATTTGTATTGTATTCTCTACCCATCAACCTGTTACCACTAAGATCACCTAATCCCTTACTGTGATCATTTGACTAGGTCAAGTTTATCAAACATTATACCTACCCACATATCCTATGAAGTAATAAGCACTATTGGGTCGACCACCAATAACACCTAATGACTGCGGTAGCATGAAGCAGTGCTGTGTCATAATAACAGAGATATAAGAAAATAACACATTAATACACAGCTTTGCTAAAGATAAAACTTACAATAAGAATAAAGGTGTCCTAGAACCATGACACAATATTCTACAACAAACAAACGAAAGAACATTACGTATTGGAACTTTTTCAAATTTGAAGTGAAAAGAGAAATACCTTCAGGGTTTCAATATAGGCTTCATTGATCTCACTTAGACCCAGCCTGAGAGGTATGAGTAATACAAGAGGCTTCCATGGCATGTCTGAGTCAGAGGCTCCAGCATAACCATTGCAAAGGGGTCCAGCCTCACAGTTTCCTGTTCTGCATAACTGCCCTGCACGATAGAAAGGCATTCATGAAACGCAGCACAGGCCTCTTTTAGTTAAAACATTGACATCAGATTTATTGTTAACGACAGAGGGTGAATATATACATATACAGTATATTCTTCTTGACCAGTTTTAGCCAGGATAGTAATGTTGTTTCCTATAGCTGTCTGACTATTGGCCCTTTAACCCCTTCATGACCGAGGCCTTTTTTTTTTCCATGTTTTGTTTACATGTTGTAATCCACATTTTAGGCCTGAAAATTACTTAAAACCCCCAAACATTCTATATTTTCTGAAAGCCAAGAGCCTATAGAATAAAATTGTGACAGTTACAAATTTTTATGTTGCACAATATTAGCACAACTCCTTATCAAACCCTAGAATGTTTCGAAAAATGCACTTAAATGCCCCAAAACACAATAAAATACCCATTTCTTTAAAAATATATAAAAAGATGAGGTTACGATGAGTAAATAGATACCCAGCATGCCCATGTTAAAAATTGTGTGCGTCCGTGAAACTGACAAATTCAGTACCCCAAAAAGTCCATAGACAATGCTTTAAAAGCCCCCCACAGGTCATCAGTTTAGAGATACACATAAATATTGGCCTTAGAATTATTGCTTTCAGTCGGACGTGCGCGGCGATACCAAACATGTGTAGTGCGATCGTTGTTTTCATACGTAGGCGCACCCAACGTGTGTTTACGTGAAGACATGCGTGCTCATGGGAGACTAGATTTTCTTTTTACATTTATTTAATTTAATATTAAAAACAAATTTTTTTTCAACTTTACCCCCTTGCCATCCAGGGCATTTTCCTACTATCTGTGCACACATGATAAAATATACATTTTTGGCTAGAAAACAGCTTCAGACCCCCAACAATGATATATTTTCTGAAAGCTGAGGCCCTGTAGAATAAAAAAAAATGCTAGGTGCAATTTTTTACGTTGCACATTTTTTGCGCAAATGTTTATCAAACCAGTATTTTTAGGAAAAAATAAACTAAAATTAAAATTTGGTGCACAGAAACATAATACCCATTTTTTGGTAAAATATAAAAGACGGGATCACGTCGGGTAAATAGATACCAAACATGTTAAGCCTTAAAATTGCGTTCCCCCGTGAAGCCGCAAAGAATGTAAATACCCAAAATTTCCCATAGGGAACATTTTAAACGCTTTTACCGCTCATCAGTTTAGTGCTAAATTGACAGTGCTAGAATTATTGCTCTCGCTCCAACGTTTGTGGCGATATGTAACATGTGTAGCGCAATTGTAGTTTGTGCACGTAGGCGCACCGATGCGTGTTTATGTGCGTGCACGTGGGGGACGGGGGTCTTAAAAAATTTTTTTGCCATTTAATGTTTCTTTTATGTTACTTTAATTTTTAACACTTTTTTTTCCCCACTAACCCTACTGCTATTACATAGGGAGCTAACAAGCACCCTATCTAATAGCAGATAGTGTGTGACAGAACCTCTTTATGGAGACATCAGGGGTCTTGCAGACCCCTAATGTCACCTTGGGACCCCAAAGAAGCTGAGGAAGCAGAGATCGGCTTCCCCAGCTTCATCTCCTGGCTCTAAGAACCGATAGGGGGGCTTACAAGCCCCCCATGTGATAGCATATTGGCAGTGACAGGTACTCTTACTGGTGATACCGAGGGGTCCAAAAGACCCCTAGTGTCACCTTACACTTGAAATAAGCTATTGAGTGCAGATCACACTTCAATAGCTTAATGCTGGGCTTCAAGAGCCCGACAGCTATGGGCCCGGAAGGGATGTAATGCACGGGGAGGGAAGACTCGCCGCTCTTGTCCTCCCCAGCTTACCACCCCCACCCCCAGAGAGGCCGGGCCCAGGCCCGTAGGAGGGGCAACGGAGCACAGGAAATACGGCGGGGGTGTTAGGAGGGGGGGCCCTCTTTACCGGCCCGTAGAAGCGATCTGGCAGCAGCTGAGCCGCCAGAATTCGCCTCTACTGTAAAGCAAACAGTCGGCTTTACAAACCTAAACAGAGCCACTGGGAGTCTGTTTAAACGGTCCCGATGTCAGTGTCGATGTCACTGTACGTCACTGGTCATGAAGGGGTTAAAGTGAATCTGTTTTTTTGCTCCCATAAAACGACAAGTTCACTTTAATGACCCCTCCCCAGCAGCATATAGCCTTTCCTTGACACAGTTTAGCCTCTGGTAACGATGGGAAAGATCAACAGAAGCCGAGTCACAGTGGCAGCTTACACAGAGCTGTAGAATCCCCTTGTGACAGCATGGACAGGGAAAACTCCCCAACATGGTCAAGGGTCAATCAAAATACAGACAAAGTTTCTATCCTTCCCAACTCAATCCAAATCTAAGAGAAAAAAAGTTTTGTCTGGATCCCTTCATACTCACTTATTTCCTCAGTGACGACTGTGTTATCCATGGCGATGTGAACAGCGATCGAGCTCCACCGATCAAAGGCAGCAAGCTTTCTGCAATAAAAAAGCATAACTAGGAGGAGCATGATAGGAGTCAGAATACTTAGCTAAACAGTATGAAAAGTGGCTCAAACAAACCTTAGAACCTGCGCCACTGTGTTTGGGCCATACCACTGTCCAATGTACTTCCCTTCGCCCACTCCCATTTGAGCTGTAACACCAAGCACAAAATGTATTGTTATGAAGAGAGCCATACGCTAAACATACATAACTTACAAATGTTCAGTCTGCCCAATAGGTGCAGAAAATACCCATTTATCCTGCTCCAGTATAGTCCTGTGTACTCTGTAGTCCTATCTCAATCATTGTTATTAGCCCAGGCTAGTTTAGTTATGTGCACTACATTACACCTCCCCCTAGGTTATGGAGAGGGACCTCCTCATCAGCTCATGTTTGTCAGTGTCCAATCACCTGAAGGCAGCAGGACAACCAACTATTCCTGAACACTGTCCTGTAATGTACAATTAAAGTGACACTAAACTCAGGAGGTAAATCTTAAAATACATTCAATTACCTTAACTATTAACAAAAATGTATCTTATTTGTGTATCACTCAGCTGTAGATCCTCAAATAATTTCTGAATTCATGCCGACACTGTCCTTCCTTCTGGAGGGGGGCTACTTTTGTTCCCCATGGTCCCTGTGTGTGTTGTAAAGTAGTCACTGCTCCAAGCTCACTCCTGTGATGGACTACAATCTCATGTTTAGATTACCAATTGGTATTGAGACTGTAGTCCATCACAGGAGATAGCTTGGAGTGGTGGCTGCTTTACAACACACACAGGGACCTATGTAGCCACCCTCTAGAAGGAAGGACAGTGTCAGCACCAATTCAGAGATGATTTAATGATCTACAACTGAGTGATACACAAAGAAGATACAATTTTGTTAATAGTTAAAGTAGTTGTATGTATTTTTAAGATTTAACTCCCGAGTTTACTGTCACAGAAAATAATCACTGCCATCCCGTTACCGAACATCTAGTGATTTCCATATATTCATGACATATATTTAAACTATTTAATATTTACCTTGACTATGCAGGTACACCAAGGCCTCAAGTACCTCATTCTTTCATTGAGTTATAAGGGCTTTGTGCATGTCATTTCATGTATATCAATATTTAAGAATAATCTATAAAAAGGGAAACTATAGTCTTTTCCTAAGATATACATGTGACCATGATCTGCTTAATATAGATAGTTGTATTCTCTTGGTGGTCTTTGATGATATATGGGCATGAGACAGCCATATTCTCTCATTAATTATACAGTTCTGCTTCCTTGCATAGTAATGCTTTTAGTTGTAGTTTATTTTTTCCCTCTGTGCAAACCTACAATCAGGGTTTAGACATCAAGGCTCTTGCATGAGGAAGGTAAGTATCTGTGGGTGGTGTCCTATCAAGAGAATTCATCACTTTGTCCTGAATTGGTAAAGTGACAGATACTCCAACTCCCTTATACCCATATCTTCAAGATAACAAGGCGCCTTTAGTTTAGTAACGACAATCTATTTACTTCTAGATAATTGCCGGCTTTTTATTCATTGCATACCTTATTTTTCTTCCCCTCCCCAATCTTCTCACTGTGGCCATTTTTACTGAGGGCAGATTACTATATCTCCCTTTACTTCCTGGAACTCTGGCACATGTGACTAGGACCTTTCTCTGAGATCTCATGAGATTACAGAAGAGAATTTCCCAGCAATGCTCTGCTGATGTAACCTTCCCAGCATTCAATACTTGGGCACGATTACATAATTTGTGCCCAAGTGGACCAGGAATTAGAAGGAAAAAAAAAAAAATTGTACAGAAAAGAAAAATGTTTATTTAACTGATGAATATGAGACGAATATGAGACGATTTCATAGCTGCATGCTGATGTGATTTTTAGTCAAAGGGAGTAAAGGCCTGCTTTAAGACATATATACAGGATACCTGGTATATACATCCATAACAATGAAAGCATACCTGAGATGTAAAGAGAACTTGGATGGTTGGCAACAAGATGGCTGCTATAGCTAACGTGATTTTGAAGGAGCAGAATCTACGGCTGTCATCCTCATGCTGCTTCCATTCTTGGTGACTAACTTTAAACAAACACATGTATATTACTTGTCTTCTACCTGATATGCACATACTTTTTCTGGTAAATGAAACAAAGAGGAGGATGAGAGCCCTGAAATCTGCACCTTCAAAAAAGGTAAAAATATTAAACACACTTCTATAGGCCAATCTTTCATCTCTATGATACCTGTAGAAAGTACTGGTGTCGATGTTATTTTAGGGAACAAAAACCAAAATTAGAAAAGCATTAAAAAAAAAAAAACATAATATGTTGCATCAGTGACACAAACATCTCTTCATTCAGATACTCTCATCCACAAAGGACCATGCTGAAGTCCACTCTCACCAATCTGATGAATGGAATAGTAACTATCTTTCTTGTCTAGAAAAGCTGTCAGGATACTGAGGTATTCCCCCTGTGGTTTCTGTGTGTTCCATCTCCAATCTGAGAAACAAAAGATAAATTAAAAAGGCAGTTACTAAACATTCCCGATTTACAAAATAAATCGAAAACTAAGGGAAATACATTTTATGACCTTCCTATAGATTACAGTTGCTATTTTTACTACTTAATTCTGGCCACAAAACATATACAGAATGAAAGCACAAGAGGGTAGCAATAAATAAGGATAATATGGATTGTCAGGTGCAGTATCAAAATGTTTGTCAGGAAATGACTATCCTAATGTGTATGTTAAAGAAGACCTCCAGGAAATATAAACAACTCTTGCAGTAGGGCTACCCCCACACTGCAAGGGTGAAGTGCTCACTGTGGTCTAGGGGCTAAAATAAAGAAAATACTCACCCGATCCTCTGCCCCCGCTCAGGCTGCAGTGACCAGTCTAGCAGCTTTCTCCCCCACACTCCGGCGGTCTAAGGACTTGTGAAGACGCCACGTGATCCACCACTGCCAGAGCAGAGGGGATGAGAGGTGAGCGCTCAATGCTGTAGGACCTAGGATCAGGCGAGTATTTTCTTTATTTTAGCCTGTAGGCCAAAATGAGCAGTTAGCCCTTAGAGAGCCCTCCGCCCCACTGCACAGGTCATATTTACATTTCCTGGAGTTGTTCTTTAAACCAAAAAACTTTTTCTAGTTTTGTATAGTGTTAAGGATTAGAACCTTCTATTCAGGATATATCTGTTAAAAATAAGTCAAGGCAACTGGACTTGCTGTATTTTTCTTGACGGCGTTTCACTGGTCATTCGACCAGCTTTCTCAAGTCAGAATGACTTGTACAGAAATGATCTGGGAATAAATATGGTGAATGTTGCTCCAATCCACATAATCGGTTAGTCACAATCATGCGTTGATCGCATTTGCATAATCTGAGCTAGGAGGTGTTATTAACCTGCCTAGAGAGAGGTGTTAAAACAGCATTGTATGTGGCAGACAGTAGTAAGCTTGGCAATTTTTTTTCACACCTCTTTTAAACCAGTCCTCCTCCCTGGACAGGAAATAAGAGGAACTCTCCAACAGCAAAGCCACTGCTCCAAGCTCGCTCTCGCAATGGACTACAATCTCACATTTAGTTTACTTATTTGTATTGAGATTTTAGTCCATCCCGGGAGCGAGCTTGGAGAGATGACTACTTTACAACACACACAGGGACCATGGGAAACAAAAGTAGCCCCCCTCCAGAAGGAAGGACAGTGTCAGCACCAATTCAGAGATGATTTGAGGATCTACAGCCGAGTCATACACAAATAAGATACATTTTTGGTAATAGTTAAAGATACCTCCTGAGTTTAGTGTCACTTTAAATATCACATGTATTTACATAGTAAAGAAAGCCTACTGACATGAAACAAAGGAAACCTGTACTGAGAGATATGGGGTCACCATTGTGGACCAGTGAAACATGATAGTCTTCTGGTGGTCTCTGGTCTTAACACTTTAAGTCACGGACCTGGAACAAGCTTGCCATAAAGGACGTCATGCTGATTTGGTCAGTTGCTCAAATTTTTAAAGTGTATGTAAATCTTAATTATTTTCACCTATTTGGTCCCTTTTGGTCTGTAAAATATAAAATTGAAAGTGTTCTGTTGTATCTGTTCAATAAATGCAACAAATGACCTGTTAATCGTGCCAGAAATCTTCCTGTGCAATCTGCTTGTGCTGCCCTGTTATCATTGTTCCCAGCTCACTTTGTCTGCTACAGAATCCCTCCCCTCGATGTTATGGAGAAGAAAAAAGGGGAAGGATTCCATAGTCCTGTCCTAAAGCGACAGCACTGCTCCTCCACGGATAAAATATAGTGAATGTTGTCACCCTGGAACAGGAAGTGTGTTACTAGCAGGACCACCAGGTGAAAATAAAGAAGAAGGATTGAAAAGCTGCATTATATTACATTTGTGTTCTTGGGTTTAAATATGCTTTTAAACAATTTGCTCATCATAACATCCAGAGAAGCGGCATTTTCAGAAGGAGAGATCCGCAATGCTAGCCTACATACTTCCCTCAGTACAGGTGTCCTTCAAAAGAACCACACACAATGCATTACCTCTGCCTACGTGCCTACACACCACAGCCTGAGCAAATATCATCTGTCCGCAGCGTAACATACAGCCCCAGCCGGTGTCAGAGGTCGGTCCGGTTCCTCCTAAAGAGAGAACAAAATGACTTTACTCAGCGGAAGAGTGCCAGTGTAACCCCCAAAATCCTCCAAGACAAAAACAGCGTGTATGCAAAAATGGATGCCTACAGAATTGGTCCTGGACACATTTCCAATAAACATATCTGCACATGACTACAACAATTATACTACCCTCATAACTTTGTGCTACAGTACACTGAAATCCTAAATGACAGTCTGAATGTGATTAAATGGGAGACCGAGTGCCATAAATTCAATGCCAAGAGAAATTTGGAGGCTGCCATTGCCGATTTAGATATGAAAATACTGGTTGCCTGGCTGTCTCTGGCTTAGACTTTCGGAGCTAGTAAAGCCAGCCAACTGATCTGCACACTTGTCCCAAGTCATCAGTAACTGGGAAAGTACTGAAGCCTTTAGATGAGCACATAGACATGCAGTATTTTACCAGCACAGGTCAGCAGTAGCATCCTACATGCTGCATGTCTCAGAGTACAGCTCTCCTCCAAGTGCACAAGGGATATTTATAGCTCTACTTTAAGTGGAATGTAGAGTGGTTTGTATACATCTTTCATATATAATCATTCAAGCTGAAAAAATTATAATTACCATCAGTGTCCGCAGCAGTGTTGAAAACGCTAAGGGGGGAATTGATCAAAACTGGAGCAGTTGACCATGGCAACCAATCAGCTTCTCTCTTCAGTCTGTTCAATTAAGATTTGCAGATTGGTTACCATGCACACCCGCTCCAGATTTTTTCTCAAAATACCTGAAATGCGTGCATCCAATCAGATTGTTCAGATATTTTGAGAGCCGGAGGGGCCGACTAGCAAGATACTGAAGCTTGGCTCAGCGGGAGATTCCTCCATCCGCACAGTTTAGCGTAGAATCTGTTGCATTTTTTCCATCTGACCACAGAAAATCTGCAGATAATCTGTAGGTGTATGGCCAGCTTTACGTCAATATTAAATAGCATGAACAGCCAAGGGAACCTGCTTTATCAAAAGGGAGAGTCCCCAATGGCAGCGTCCATTATTCTCACATGACAGATTTTCTATTTTAAAAAAAAAAGGGGAAGAAGACGGTACTTTTTCAAGACTGGGATGTTTTTTCACAAAGCTGGTGTGGTGCAAAATAACATATTGGTGCAACTGTCTTTACGTATTCCAAGCTTTTCGTCTGACCTTTTCACATACAATCCTAAGGCTCTTGTTACCTATTGGTGAAAAGTTCCTCCGGTATGTAAACCACAGTCTCGACGTGACGTCATTCAAAATCTCCTCCTTTTCTGGAAAACAAAAAACAACATTTATGTATGAAAACTGCAGTAATAAAAAGTGGATGTGCCGCCTACTCCAATAAAATCAGATAAGATCTTGGCTGTGCATCGTTAAGGTCCCCACACACCTTGCGATAATCGTACGATAATCGCAAAGTGTGTGGAAGCCGTGTCGCACGACCTCATACTGTAAGGTCGCACGACTTTTAACTTACGAACATGTTCGAAAACCCGCCGAGCATCGTACGATGTTCGGCCGGGCCAGTGTGCACAAGCGCACACTGCCCGTTCGTCATTGCGGTCATCGGAAGCCCGCCCCCTCAGGGGGTGCGGCTTGCGATCGTCGCAAGTACAATCTGCCTGTCCAAGATAGGCAGATCATACGTTTTTTAAAGTACCTTACAACCATCGCAAGACAAAAGTCTTGCGATGGTGGTAAGGTGTGTGCCCAGCATTAAGCTAGCCATACACCTTACAATTATCTGCAGATTTTCTGTGGTCAGATGGAAAAGGTGCAACAGATTCCTCCATCTACACTTAAAGGAGAACTATGAGATGAGTGATTTCCACTCATCTCATAGTTCTAGCCGACCTGTGACAATGAAACTGTCACAGGTCGGCTCAGTAGATCGGGAGGTGAGCGAACACATACCGGGTTCGCTCACCTTCCGATCCTGTCACGGCTCTCTGCCGTGACAGGGGGAGGGGCTGGATTCCCCTCTCCCAGCT